>NC_046162.1:39253089-39463085 GCF_011064425.1 Rattus rattus | reverse complement strand
CCTTTAAAAGGGGAACAAGAATACCCTTGGCAGGGAATAGGGAGGCAAACTTTAAAACAGAGGCAGAAGGAACACCCATTCAGAGCCTGCCCCACATGTGGCCCATACATATACAGCCACCCAATTAGATAAGATGGATGAAGCAAAGAAGTGCAGACCGACAGGAACTGGCTGTAGATCTCTCTTGAGAGACACAGCCAGAATACGGCAAATACATAGGCGAATGCCAGCAGCAATCCACTGAACTGAGAATGGGACCCCCGTTGAAGGAATCAGAGATAGGAATGGAAGAGTTGAAGGGCCTCAGACCCCATATGAACAACAATGCCAAGCAACCAGAGGCTTCAGGGACTAAGCCACTACCCAAAGACTATACATGGATCGACCCTGGCTCCAACCTCATAGGTAGCAATGAATAGCCCAGTAAGAGCACCAGGGAAGGGTGCCCTGTCCCAAGTAAGACTGAACCCCCAGTGAATGTGATTGTTGGGGGTAGGGTTAGTGGGGAGGATGGGGAGAACACCCATATAGGAAGGGAGGGGGAAGTTGGTGGACGCTGGTCTGGAAACAGGAAAGGAATAAAATAAATATATAAATAAGAAATACTCAAAGTAATAAAAGACAAAAAGAATAAGGATGACCGAAATGCAGATGCTTCCATTCCTTCTTAAAAGGGCTACAAAAAATATCCATAGGAGGGAATATAGGAGCAAAGTTTAGGAGCACAGACTGAAGAATTGGCCATTCAGAGCCTGGACCACATATATATTTATATATATACAGCCACAAAAACTAGATGGATTGTTGAAGCTAAGTAGTGCATGAGAGGAACAGGATACAGATCTCTCCTGAGAGACAGAACCAGAGCATGTCAAATACAGAGATGAATGATAGCAGCAAACCACTGAACTGAGAACAGGACGCCCTTTGGAGGAATAAGAGAAAGGATTGATAGAACTGAAGGGGCTTGCAAATCAATAAGAACAACAATGCCAACCAACCAGGGCTTCCAGGGACTAAACCACTACCCACAGACCATACATGGATTGATCCTGGGCTGTAAATGCATAGGTAGCAGTGAAGAGCCTTGTTGGGGCACCAGTGGAAGGGGAAGCACATGGTCCTGACAATATTGGACCCCCAGTGCAGGGGAATTTCGGGTGGTGGTACGGGGTGTGCATGTATAGGGAACACCCTTACGGGGTAGGGGCGATGATAGGGGGCTTATGGACTGGAAACTGGGAAAGGGAATAACATTTGAAATGTAAATAAAAAAATATGTCCCATTAAAATGCAAGAGCAAAAAAAGAAAAATAAGTTCCATAATTCGAGTCATGTTTTCCAGAGCTCTCCCCGCAGCTTGTGAGGGAATTCAGTGGATACTACAGGTCAAAGTTATGAACACATAGGTTGCTGGAAGGGGAGAGAAAAGGAATGAAGAAATAAAGTTTCTACAGTTTGATAGATATGAGAAACAAAAGTTATAAATACAAGGTTTTGAGAAATACATCTGGTAGTCAGGATGCCTATGACAAAGGTGTGACCTTTCTGAGAGATACATCTGACGTCATGATGTCCAGTGATATAAAATAAGTTTGGGTGATCAAGATTCTGGCTAAACTAAATTAAGACAAAACAAGGAAAAACAACTGTTCTCAGAAAGACCTGTGGTAAATTCCAAGAACGACCACAGGGTGTCATATTGACCCTGCCCAACCACCCTACCCCCAATCCCCACCCCCAAGGGACATGCCAACTTAGCCCTTTTCCCAGTGATTCTTCAAGGCCAGATTAAGGGCTAGATGAGGAAAGTGACTAATTGAGCCAAGAACAGCTCCTTGAACAGGCCAATCAATACCTGAACAGATCCTTTGTCCTGTATACCACCAATGAGAATGGGCCAGCTAACCCTGTTGCTGAAGTCTACCCTCTGTGACGAATAAAAGTTGTGTGCTTTTTGGGTTCAGGGTTGCCGCTCCCTGCATGGATGAACAACCCCACATATGTGGATTAAAACCTTGTAACCTCATGCTATTGTAGTGGTCACTTTGTCAATCTGTGCACTGTGGGTTGTGCTCATGTGATAAGGCCACAATGGGGTCTTACAGGAGAGCAGGGGCTTATGAGGGGAATGTGCTCAATATCCGATATTTACAAGTATAGACACTTTAGGCATAAAGAAAATGATGTAAAAGATGTGAGAGGGTATTTGTATTCGTGGAGATTGTGCCTTGCTCTCTTGGCTGCTTCTGTTTCCTTTCTACATTGTAGGAACTGGTTACTAGCTGAAGTGTGGGAGAAGCTGAGTCATGACATGGGGTAGATTGGGGGTGTGAAGAATGGAAGGAAAGCCCAACATGTTCTTCACCCAAAACAAAACTGTTTCATTTTTGCCTAGTTTTGTACTGGGTTTTTGTTTTTTGCCACTTTTCTCTGTTCTTCCAGGCTTTGGGGAAATGAACTCAAGTGAAACCTTTCCCTGTGCCTTGCCAATTTCCCTCTGGCAGGATGAACAAGGAAATCTTTGGAGTCATGAGATTTACAAATGCATAAGGCAGAACACATGGACAAAGGAGATTGTGTTGGTGTGGTTTGCAAATGACATAGCTGTAGCAGGGCATTCAAGCACCCTGGGCAGTCAGATGTTTACAGTGAGGGCCCAAGTAGAGACCAGATATGTAGCTCAGTCAGCATGTGCAGACCTAATGTGGTAGTAAATGTCTGTCTTCCTATCACTGGAGAGGTGGAGGCAGGGAGTCTACCAGCTCCATAATGAATTCAAAACTGGCCCAACACACATGAGACCCTCCCTCAAAAAAAGGGAGAGAATAGAGAGATAGCTCAATAGTTAAGAGTATTTACTGCTCTTGCAAAAGACTTGTGTTCAATTCCCACCACCCATATAGTAGTCCCCAATGGTGTACAGCTCCAGTTGCAAGGGATTTGGTGCCCTCTTCTAGACTCTACAGGCATAAGACACAAAAGTGATATATAGACACATGTGCAGGCAAAACAGCCATACATATACATTTAAGAAATATTTGTAAAGGCACACATTTGTGGCTTCTGACATCATAATGGAGAAATGGAGCAGGCAGTTTGTGCTGCAAGACAGCACGTTATAATTATATTTATCTCGAAAGATCAAATCCATAAATATTTTATTTTGTTTAGTTTCACATTTGTTTACCTATAAGTTCATTTATTTGGGGGCAAAGTTTCATGTAACCCAGAATGGACTCAACCCCACTAAGTAGTGGAGAATGACCCTGAAATTCTGATCTTTCCACTTTTACTTCCCAAGACTGAGATTACAGTGTATGTCTTCATGCCTGACTAAAAATAAAGACTCTAGGTACTGCCAATAACAGTTGTGGACTTTTAAAGAGCAAAGAGGAGACTCAACTCTTAAAGAAGCTATTATATTTCAGAAAGTGGTTCTGTGCTCTTTCCTTATCTCCTCAGCAAAATTTGATTCTTGTGCATAACATTTATTTTCCTTAATGTAATTACCGTGAAATTATAGAGCTGTCAAGAATATTTAAAGAATAAATGGAGGAGTTCAGCAGTTAAGAGTGATCGCTGATCACTCCTACAGAGGAACCAGGTTCAATCCCAAGCACCCATGTGACAGTTCCCAACTATCTGTTGATGGGGATCTGATGCCCTTTTCAGGCCTCTTCAGGCACCATACATGTACACCATATATGGAAACACATGGTAACAAAACACCCATACATGAATAATAAAAGAATAAATAAAACATTATCAGGAAAGTGATACCATCTATTAGAACACATCTACCCTCTACAAAAATGGATGAAGATGGTATTCGTGACAATCTGGGTGTTGCAATTATTTTTATTGCCTTGTAAGCCAGCTACACTTGGTAACTTTGTGTGTAACTAACAGTTTTCTTGGATAAGACTGTTCATTGTCTAGCATAGAAATGGTGTCACAGAGGACTATCTATACACATAAATATTACATCTTAGTTATTGGCTGCACCTGAAATTTTAATTTAAACACAGAAGGAAAAGAACTAGTTGTAAAATTAAGAGATAATATGAAATAAGAAGAGTGGAGTGAAAGATTTTCTAAGGCTACATTTACAGAGTGAAGTTTGTATAAATGCTAGAATCACATATGTGGTGGCGGTATCAGTCTTCTCATAAGTAGTAATCAGTTAATGTGTAATGCATTCATAAGGTTAAAACGCCATTGAAATGTGGAAGAAACCATTAAATCTAGGATTAATGGAAAGAAAAACATAAATAACATGTCTAATAAGAATGTGTAAGCAGTAGAAAGATACAGGAAAATACTTTGTAATTGTAAAAAATATTCATCTGAAGAAAAATGATGCCCACTTTTCACGCATTACTCTACAGGTAAATAACAATAAGGAATCTAAAGGAAGAATAAAATGTAAAAATCATTTTTCTTGAGTTTACTATGTTATCAAGAAAAACATCTCATTGAAAAATGTATCAGTACTAAAAAAAATGGTTCAGTGTAGCATGTAAAGATCTATCTAGAATTGATTGGGTCGATCCAGTAAATATTATCAAAGGCTAAATTTATAGTGAAGCTTCTTGGAAGCTTAATATTGTCTTTAGGTAAAAGAACAAAAGGAAAAACAGACATTTGTATTAATAGATTCAAAACTAAATATGCTACCTAACAAACTAGGAATATGTTTGAGATAAAATATTTCAGCGATTCAGTTTACAAAATGCTGATATGTTGCTGCTTATTAAAAAATAGTACAGACCCAGTATACAGTCAATATTAAACAGATTCATTCACTTTTCTCTTCTAATCCAAACTATATCTTCTTTAGATTGACAGAAACATTTTTGCTGCAGGTAAAGATTGTACTTCACCATCGATCCAACTTCTTGTCCAAGCTGGGACACAGTGAAGAATTTTTTTTTATTCTGACATCAAATGGAACTGTGGCTTTCAAAAACATGACTCTCCTATCTCAGTGATCATGCTAAACATTTGAACATTGTCTTCAGGAATAGGTAACACAAGCCAAAACCTAGATTATACAATCCTTTGAAATATCATATTTATGATGTTCCTAGTATCTACATTTTTCATTTTATTCCTGTGCTTCTGTGCAGATGTGCATGTTAAGAGTGTGTAATGAAATGAGTTTTTTTTAAAACTTATCGGCTTCAGTCATGATGAAGATATGCTTTGAACATTAATTCTGACCTCTTTTAACTTCTACTGTGCAGTGAAAACGTGAGTTCTAATAAAATGGTATCTCTTTTGTATGTGATGTGTTTATTTAATTGTGGACAGAGATGAGGTTTTCCCAGAAGGATTCTGAAAGAATGCCTATGAGGTCCAATCTTGCACAGGCAGCCAGAGCATTTAAGACCTTAAAGGCCTTCCATAGATGCCAAAATGATATTTCCTTTCCTCCTAACTCTTCAATGTTAAGTAAGAATTATGTGAGGCAAAAAATCAACTTTCTTACAAATTCGCAGTTTCCAAAATGTGCTGAGTATCACAGGTTTTAGAAGCCAGGATTTCCTTTTGGATATACAAATTAAATAGCTTAATACACTGGATATTGACACTGTATTTAAGAGTTCTTGATGGAGGCAGAGTTGTGACTTTCTACCTGCTATCTCTAAGTGTCTCATCTTTCTATATACTTTTGGGCAGGTTCATTTTCTGTTCTTATTTAATATTCCATTGTTGAGGAGAAACCCTAGGAAAGTGAGATGTGTATCTCTAATATACAGTCACTTATGATGTAGTTAAATTTTGTTAGAGTTAAGTTTATAAGAAAACAGGCAGTCCACACACTGAGTCACCTGGAGGAAAAGCTCGCCATGGTCCTCTTATTAAAGAGCTCAGGTGGATGGAGGATGGAATTCTGGCTTGGTCACTGCACAGCCCCTTAGCTGACAAAGGAGTGTGGCAGTCAAGAAGTTACTGAAGGGAAGTCGGATTCTCTGATGAGTTTGCTATAGCAGTGGTGCTCTTGCTGGTGAGTTATACATTGGGATTACTGGGTAAAGTGCGTTGTTCTACCTGTACCCCTTACTCTTGAATTGAATCAACTCCTGGAGAGATGCACACTCCAGCTACTGCTTTAAAAAATACCTGCAAGATCAACATGTATGAATGCTGTCCATTGGAATTCTTGAGCATAGAACGCTTCTTACAAGGAGAAAGGAACTGGGGCTGTTCCAGTTCCAGGGGACAAGATTGCCACCAAATATGCCATTTCTCAATATATTTAGAATATTTTCTGATTTGAAAATTAATTGTGTTTTAGTTTATTAATCACAGAGGTGTGATATGATAATTTGACACACATGGACAGTGCATAGTGTGCATGGATGAACATCAGGGTAGTGGCCATCTTTTACGCTGATTCCAAGTGACCCTTATACAGACTCTCATTGGGTAATAGATGTGATTGTGACAGGGATTCGCAGGAGTAAGGAGTTCAAGTGTGTCCACTGCTCTGGGCTGCCACAGCACACTCTGTCCTCCAAAGGGAAGCATCCACATCTAAAACACATTGTGGTTGGGATGGCCTGGGGAGGTTTATAGAACCAGAGCTGCTGCTGTTGCTGCTGCCTCCATAGACTAAGTTTTGTCTTTAGAGGATGAGAAACAGACTAGGTGATATCCAACACATTGAACAAAAGCAAAAATTCTTCTCATATTGTAATAAAGAGAAAGGAAAATTTACCTTTTCTGATTTCAGAGCATTTAAAAATGACTTTAACAGGCTTAAGGATTCAACAGACACTGACCAATGCTTCTAATGCTGAGAAGCGAGGACAGGGCTGGTCTCAGTGGCCCAGTTCCTATCCCAGCTCTCAGGAAGGTCAGAGCAGGATTGGAGTTGATAACATCTGAGCTACTGACCAAGGTGAGTGAGACTGAACCTCAAAAGCCAATTACTAAGGCTGTAACTCAGGGCACAGTGCATGACAAGGTCTGGCATTTGATCCCAGTAACACATGCACAGGCAGAGGCACAGGCACACACATATGCACATGCACATGCACCATTTAAATCAGGAGGCAATGCCACACTTTCAGCAGTGGCTACTAACAGGGTCCTGATAACATCTGACACTGGAGGTAATTGAGGAACAAACCGAAACTGTGGACAGTCTGGCATTTTATTCTGTTAAGGAATAGTGGGGAGGTGTGGTTAACTGAAGTCTTTACATGAAAGACGATAATCATTTCCTACCTTGCACTATTAATTTCTGCTTAATTCTCCATCTTTAGAAATATTTTGAGAGTTTAAAAAATGTTGCCTTCTCCTCTGCTACTTTAAAGTAGTCTACTTGCTTTAGACAACAGGTGATTAATATATGTATAATGTAATAAAATGCTTAGTATGATTTCACATGATGTTCTCTTGCATTATGTAATCCTGTTGAGGGCTTATACCGTCTTCTTATTTTTTCCATTGTACAATGATCTCAGTATTTTGTTGATTTCCTGGACACATTCTGTGTTTTGATTTCCTAAGACTCCCCTGTCAATATTACGTTCACATGGATAACAGAACGTAGTGAGTTAATGCTGTAAAGAAAGAGACCCAACTCCAGTCTCTCACCAGAAAGGATCTGCAGGATTTATAGAACATTTGCTGAGAACTATATAACTGTTGATTTTATGGTTATTGAAACTTCATTCTGTGATCTCAAAAATGTTTATTCTTATTTCCTCAGTTATAACTTATGAACAACATTGATTCAAAAGAGATGGATGACTCCATCCATGTACAAATGGTAAGGACAAAGAATCCAAATCGTGTTTTAAAGCTGACAGTGTCAAGCATGAATGGAAACAGCAAAGTCTTCCACTGATGCACATGAAACAACAGGTTAAGCAAAACTAAGAGTGTTAAAAATAACAAAAAAGCATATATATATATATATATGTATGTGTGTGTGTGTGTGTGTGTGTGTGTATTCTTTTTCATATATATGAAAGCTTAATATACAGGGTAGAAGACAAGGTGCCCTAAACAGGAAAACTATCCAGTGTAATAGCTGTCATTTTCTCCTCAAGGAGAGTCCTCACCAGGCCATGCCCTCTCCAGAATGTATCAGCTTTGATGGTTTCTTCTAAGCCATGGAGAAAGGAAACCACAGCTGTGGGACAGACTTCACCTTGGTTGGTCTTTTCCAGTATGGACACACAGACACCTTTCTCTTCACAGTCATTGCCCTCCTCTTTGCAGTGGCTCTCATAGGAAACATCACATTGGTCCACCTCATCAGGCTGGACCGAACACTCCACACCCCCATGTACTTCCTCCTCAGCCAGCTCTCCATCATTGACATGATATACATCTCTACCACTGTGCCCAAGATGGCAGCTAACTTCCTGTCAGACACCAAGACCATTTCCTTTCTGGGATGTGCCATCCAAGCCTTTGTGTTTCTGACTCTGGGTGCGTCTGAAGCCCTCTTGCTGGGTTTCATGTCCTATGACAGGTACATAGCCATCTGCCAGCCCTTGCACTACCCTGTGCTCATGAGCAGGAAGATCTGCTGCTGCATGGTTGCCAGTGCCTGGAGCAGCAGCTCCATCACTGCATTAATGCACACAGTGTATGTATTTCAACTTCCATTCTGTGGATCTAGGATTGTTAACCACTTTTTCTGTGAGGTTCCATCTCTCCTGCCATTGGTGTGTGAAGACACGTCCCAATATGAGCATACAGTCCTCATGAGTGGCCTTGTCATTCTGTTGTTACCCTTCCTGGCCATCTTAGCTTCCTATGCTCGGGTGTTGGTTGTTGTATTCCAGATGGCTTCAGGGAAGGGACAGAGTAGAGCTGTGTCCACCTGCTCCTCCCACCTGACTGTGGCCAGCCTGTTCTATGTCACTGCTCTCTGCACCTACACACAGCCACACTCCTTGCATTCTCCTGGGAGGGACAAAGTGGTGGCTGTGCTCTACTCTATCATCACCCCTGTTCTGAACCCGTTCATCTACAGCCTGAGGAACAAGGATGTCATGGGGGCCCTGAGGAGACAAATGGGATGATGCATATAGACACAGAAAGTGGGTCTTTGAGTTGGCCTGTGGACTGATGTAAAGGCTGGTCTTGGCAATTTCTGGGATGATTTCAGGATTGATATTCTGGTGGAAACTTATCAGGTTATCTCACTGACTGAACAAGAGCATGAACCTTTGCCCCTCCCCAGTGACACACTGCCGTTCATTTGAATGTTGTCTCTGAAGGAGATGGAAGGGCTTTGTCCCTGTACCTGCTATCTCTGGCTGCCTGTGAGGCTGGATTGGCTTTCCACAACACCTTCTGTCCTGATCCAAGGAACTGTGGATTCTCAGACTGTAGGAGTCAGTAAAGTTGCCTACTATCTCTTTCTCTGGACACTCTTTCTGCAGTTCATGAATATAGATGTACATTTGCAGATATTTTACACAAATTGGGAATGTTTTACTGGTTCTCTTTGCAGGTACAGTTATTATATAAGAGTTTGTGTTTTTACACTCTCATGTGTTTTAAGGACAGTTCTAAAAGAACTATGGAAGGAGACAATTTTTTGTATTAGATATATTTCTTTACTTACATTTCAAATATTATTCCCTTTCCCTATTTCCTGTCCATAAATCTCCCTCCCCTCCCCCTCCCCCATATGGGTATTCCCCCCATCCATCCCTTTTACTCCCCCCCATATTCCCCTGCACTATGGGTCCAACCTTGGCAGGACCAAGGGCTTCCCCTTCCACTGGTGTGCCAACAAGGCTATTCTCTGCTACACATACAGTTGGAGCCCTGGGCCAGTCCATGTATCGTCTTTTGGTAGGGGTTTAGTCCCTGGAGGCTCTGGTTGGTCGGCATTGTTGGAAATGAGATAATTTAATGCTTGCTTTGATGCTTGTGTGACTATTACAACTGAGTAAGATTTCTAAGATCTCCTAAGCTGTTCAATGATATCATTCTTACTCCCTTCATCAATACCTTCCCCAAAATTCACTAATGGCTTTGCAATAAATCTCATCAATGGATCTGTTTGACAGTATGCACTCTGTGTCTTTCCATGAACAACTTTATGTTGATTTTTCTGCAGCCATACTAGCTTATGATAAGGACCTTTAGACAAAAAGAAACAGAATGATTCTGCTTTAAAAATCCATAAACAATTTCTGTATTTTGTCCAAGGCTAATATATAATAAAGGCCAACAGCAATAATATTATTTCAAGCAAATTTCCAGTATATATACTGTCTATTCTGGAGCTCCTTATGTGGACCAGAATGGCCTCAGAGTACATTTGGGAAGAAAGTTCTATTCCAGCATGCACAGATTGTAAAAATCAATCAATTGTTTTGTTTTAATTTAAATTTACAAATGATTGTGAGCCACCATGAAGATGCTGGGAATCAAACCTGGGGTTTCTGGAGGAGCAGTTAGTGCTCTTAGTGTTGATCCAAATTTCTAGAGCCCCTGCATGTTTAAAATGGTCCAACCATTGTCATGTAATCCAAGACCCAACTAAAAACCCTTGTGTTCACCTGTGAACTGGTGTAAGTAACATGACAAGAAATTCTCAGTATTAAAATACATATGTTGTGGGGATAGAGTGATGGTGTAGATGTTAATAGCACTGGCTGCTCTTCCAGAGCAATTGAGTTCAAATTCCAGCAGTTTTGTAAGGTAGCGCACAACTGTCTATAGCTCAAACTGCAAGGTATGTTAAACCTCTGGGCTTGAGGAGTGCTTATATGCACATATCAACATCTTCACCCACACTTGAACAACAATTATCATTATTATTATTATTATTATTATTATTACAATAATATATGTTGTGAAATATTTTAGAGATTTCTCGTAATTGGTGCCAATCATTACAGTGATAATTATAAGGACAGATAGAAACACCTCTTCATGGCACTAATGAAAATGAATTGCATCTGTTGTCAGTGTGTCATCCCATTCCCCTATCCGGGCTGACTTTTCTGGCCTCAGTGGAAAAAGGATGCACCTTGCCCTGCTCAGACTTGATGGGCCTGGTTGGGGGGATAACCAAGGGGTTCCCAACCTGCTCCGAGAAGAAGGGGAAAGGGGATAGTGGAAGAATTTTGTGAGTGGGAAACAGGAGGGGGAAGCAATCAGATGTAAATTGAATAGATAATTAATGGAAATAAAGAATGTACTTCACAATATTCATGTGCATATATGTGTGTACATAATTTACCTATATATCATACTACACTATATATGAATACGTAAATGCACGTGACAATAATTATCAATAAAAGGAAACTATCACATTGAAATTGGTGAATGTGGATAGAATTTGTGGGAAGAAATAGAAGAGCAAAATATTGTTATTGTATTTCACTTAAATATGTAATATAATTTTAAACTGAAAGGGAACATAGCCAGAGATAAACTAGAGAAGAGAAAAATTGTGCTCTCAAAAGACATGAGCTATTTAATAGAAATCTAAGTGTCAGGCACAGGATACCTCTCTCAAATTTGCTTAATTTTCTATTTCTGTGACACAGCACTAACTGGAGAGATAGCTCAGAGCGCTATCTCTTCTTCCACAGTGTCTGGGTTGAATTTGCAGCACCAAATCACAGCACACAACTGCCTGTAACTTTATTTTGAGAATATCTGGCTCCTTCCTACCAATGCAAATAAAATAAAGTCATAAAATAAGAATCGCACCCTCCATGAACAGCTTGCCTTTGCTCTTTTATTTTCTTTTCTTTTTTTTAATCTTTATTAACTTGAGTATTTCTTATTTACATTTCGATTATTATTCCCCTTCCCAGTTTCCGGGCCAACATCCCCCTAACCCCTTCCTCTCCCCTTCTATATTGGCTTCCCCTCCCCGCAACAATCACGTTAAAGGGGGTTCAGTCTTGGCAGGACCAAGGGCTTCCCCTTCCACTGGTGCTCTTACTAGGCTATTCATTGCTACCTATGAGGTTGGAGCCCAGGGTCAGTCCATGTATAGTCTTTGGGTAGTGGCTTAGTCCCTTTAACAGGGGTCCCGGTCTCAGTTCAGTGGTTTGCTGCTGGCATTGGCCTATGTATTTTCTGTATTCTGGCTGTGTCTCTCAGGAGAGATCTACATCCGGTTCCTGTCTGCCTGCACTTCTTTGCTTCATCCATCTTATCTAATTGGGTGGCTGTATATGTATGGGCTACATGTGGGGCAGACTCTGAATGGATGTTCCTTCTGCCTCTGTTCTAAACTTTGCCTCCCTATTCCCTGCCAAGGGTTTTCTTGTTCCCCTTTTAAAGAAGGAGTGAAGCATTCGCATTTTTGGTCATCCTTCTTGAGTTTCATGTGTTCTGTGCATCTAGGGTAATTCAAGCATTTGGGCTAATAGCCACTTATCAATGAGTGCATACCATGTGTGTTTTTCTGTGATTGGGTTACCTCACTCAGGATTATATTTTCCAGGTCCATCTATTTGCCTATGAATTTCATAAAGTCATTGTTTTTGATAGCTGAATAATATTCCATTGTGTAGATGTACCACATTTTCTGTATCCATTCTTCTCTTGAAGGGCATCTGAAGTTCTTTCCAGCTTCTTTTGTTGTGGTTTGCCTTGGAGTTCTCTCTGAATTTGTAAAATAAAGGCAAGAGCACGAGATTTGGGCAGAGGAGGAGTCGGGAGCTTATCAATGGAGGAGTCAGGAGAGGGAGGAGTCATGGGAGGAGAAAGGAAAGAATCGAGAGAGATATTTGGGAGAAGGAGAAGCATCCTTTGCCTAAAAGGTTTCAAGGGATGAGGTTTTGGGAGCTAGGAATAATATTCCAGTATAGGGTGGATCTGCCCAATCTAGACGCTAGATTGTTTTCATATTAATTGAGTTGCGTTTTCTTTGTACAGGCCGATTCAGGTTGGAGAGGAAACTGCAACATGGCTATTATAAATAAGGCTGCTATGAACATAATGGAGCATGTGTCTTTGTTCTATGTTGAGGCATCTTTTGGGTATATGCCCAAGAGAGGTATAGCTGGGTTCTCAGTTAGTTCAATGTCCAATTTTCTGAGGAACCTCCAGACTGATTTCCAGAATGGTTGTATCAGTTTGCAGTCGAACCAGCAATGGAGGAGTGTTCCTCTCTCCACATCCTCACCAGCATTTGCTGTCACCTGAGTTTTTGATCTTAGCCATTCTCACTGGTGTGAGATGGAATCTCAGGGTTGTTTTGATTTGCAATTCCTTTATGACTAAAGATGTTGAACATTTCTTTAGGTGTTTCTCAGCCATTCGGCATTCCTCAGCTGTGAATTCTTTGTTTAGCTCTGAACCCCATTTTTAATAAGGTTATTTGTCTCCCTGCAGTCCAACTTCTTGAGTTCTTTGTATATTTTGGATATAAGCCCTCTATCAGTTGTAGGATTGGTAAAGATCTTTTCCCAATCTGTTGGTTGCCGTTTTCTCCTAACCACAGTGTCCTTTGCCTTACAGAAGCTTCGAAGTTTTATGAGATCCATTTGTCGATTCTTGATCGTAAATCATAAGCCATTGGTGTTTTGTTCAGGAAATTTTCTCCAGTGCCCATGTGTTCCAGATGCTTCCCCACTTTTTGTTCTATTAGTTTGAGTGTATCTGGTTTGATGTGGAGGTCCTTGATCCACTTGGACTTAAGCTTTGTACAGGGTGATAAGCATGGATTGATCTGCATTCTTCTACATGCTGACCTCCAGTTGAACCAGCACCATTTGCTGAAAATTCTATCTTTTTTTCCATTGGATTGTTTTGGCTCCTTTGTCAAAAATCAAGTGCCCATAGGTGTGTGGGTTCATTTCTGGGTCTTCAATTCTATTCCACTGGTCTATCTGTCTGTCTCTGTACCAATACCATACAGTTTTTTATCACTATTGCTCAGTAATACTGCTTGATTTCAGGGATAGTGATTCCCCCTGAAGTCCTTTTATTGTTGAGGATAGTTTTAGCTATCCTGGGTTTTTTGTTATTCCAGATGAATTTGCAAATTGTTCTGTCTAACTCTTTCAAGAATTGGATTGGTATTTTGATGGGGATTGTATTGAATCTGTAGATCGCTTTTGGTAAAATGGCCATTTTTACTATATTAATCCTGCCAATCCATGAGCATGGGAGATCTTTCCATCTTCTGAGGTCTTCTTCAATTTCTTTCTTCAGAGGCTTGAAGTTTTTATCATACAGATCTTTAACTTGATTTGTTAAAGTCACAGCGAGGTATTTTATATTATTTGGGACTATTATGAAGGGTGTCGTTTCCCTAATTTCTTTCTCAGCATGTTTCTCTTTTGTGTAGAGGAAAGCTACTGATTTATTTGAGTTAATTTTATACCCAGTCACTTTGCTGAAGGTGTTTCTTGTCGTTAATGTAATCCATAAACTCATTCTAAACTGTAAGGCTGAGGTTGCTAAGTATCTTCAATACTCTGACCTCACATATCCTCCATTGCTGTGACTGAGGGTGATCTGTCCCTACAGATCCTACATTTGAATCCTTGGTCCCCAGTTGCAATGGTTTTGTTTGGGGTGGGGGTTGGAACTTTTATGATATGGAAACCTAGTGACATGTGTCACTAGGGTGGGCCTTGAGATTGTGAACCTTAGCCTTTCCTCCTATCTTGTTCTCCACTTCCTAAGTTTAGCTTCAATGTGACCAGCCAGTCTCCTGTCTGAACCACCATGCTATCCCTGCCTGCTTTCATGTCCTCGGCATCTTTGTGGTATTCCTCTGAACTGTGAGACAAATAAACTTTCTTAAGTTGTTTTCATCAGGGTAGTTTATCACAGTACCATGAAAATAAATTAGTAAGAAATTGGTACTAAGTACCAGAGCCATTGCTATGAAAAAAAATGATCATGTGATACTTGGGACTCTGGAAGTGGTTTCTGGTTGGAGTGAAGAATTTAAGTCCTTAAGAGAGTCCCACTGTTTTGGAAGTAGAACTTTGTGCAATATTACTTAGAAGCTCAGAAACAAGACCTTTCAGAAAAATGTGGTCAGTAGATACCAACTTGTGACATTTCAGAGGATATCAAAACATCTACCCAGCTATCTACCCGGGTAGATAGACCCCAGCTATTTATGTTATATGTGGACCAAGAATCCGGCTTCATTATGCACATGTCCTGAGAACTTGAGCGATGTCAGATGTAAGGATAGTGGACTAATTGCCTGGCAGAGTATAAGTGTGAGAGCATGTTTAAAGTTTAGACAGTGTATACACAGGGAACCAGCTGTAGTTGTTGAAGAGGATAGTGCCATGAAACTTAGTGCTTGGTATGCTCCCGTGAGGCTACTGTATGTCTGCACCAGTAGGTAACTGGTAGTATCTCCCTTCTGGATGGACTTTGACTTTCTGTGAAGAGATCAAGGGCTAAAATATCCAAGAGTCTTGCTCTCTTTCTCTGTGAGAGTATTTATTATATTTTTATATACAGTGGCAGAAAAACACAAGAAGGCAACAGTGGAGTGAGGCAGACCCACTTCCCAGAACTTGGAGACAGAGGCAAGTGGACTTACATGAGCTCGAGGCTAGTCTAGTCTACATAGGGAGTTCCAGGACAACCAGGGCTATGCAGTAAGATCCTGTCTCAAAAGAATAAACACACACACACACACACACACACACACACACACACACGCATGCACGCACACACACACATGTTTATGTTCATCTTTTTTTAAAAAAATTCCACAGTAGACATATCTATATTTACATATGCATCTATGGGTTACAGAATAAATACAATGTAAAGAGGCTGAAAGAGTTCAAGGGATTTCGGAAGTCGGCAGAGTCTGTGTTCATAAGGTCATGAATCAGACCAGGGCTGAGAAGGAGCTGCTGCTGGAGCTGCAGTCAGAGCTGAGGGAGAATTCGCCATGTTCAGCTTGAAGCCAAATCCTGAAGCTGGCCCCCAGCAGGACACATGTCCGGAGCAGGGAACAGTAGATCAAGTCCAGGTGGACATCGGGTGGACTGGCAGGCAATTCAAGCAGACCTCATCAATCAGAGAACTGAACCAACTGGAAGATCCGGGGACATTTGTGGAGTCCCCTGCTCCTGAACCACAGCAGGCATTGGTTGATAGGTTGATATGAGGCCATGCACAGCTGGAAAGGGTGGAGTCTCCCAGGGCAGTGCACAGTTGGAACGATCACTATTTTTACACAATGTCAAGCAATTTAGAATAGGGCACAGTCTGAGTTCGGCACACTTGATTCTTTTGGGGAGTTCTTCTAGGTTCCACTGGTTTTGTTTCAATTCTAGGGGAGTCAAACATTTAGCTGCTTCAAAATAAAAGTCCCAAGAGCACTGATTCTTCTGCTTTCCAGTTCTTTGTGCCTCTTGGTTTCCTAATGTCACATAAAGAACAATTCAGATGTCCAATTCAAATTCTTTCTTTTCTAAAAGGTTTATTTAATTTTATTTTGTGGATATAGGTGTTTTCCCTGCACATAAGTCTATATACCATGTGTGTCTAGTGCCCATGGAAAAAGGAAGACACCAGATCTCCTGGGACTGGAGTCACAGACGGTTGTGAGCCACAGTGTGGGTGCTGAGAATTGAACCCAGGTCCTCTGCAGGAGCAACAGATGCCTAACCACTGAGCTACCCCTCCAGCCCCTAGATCAATTCAAATTCTTATATTGACTGCTAATGCGTCTAAGAAGGTACTGGAATTTGTACTTCATTCTGTAAAAATCAACTCATTATCACTTTCATTTAGACCAAATAGTGTACCACGTAAAAAATAAGTTTTGGATTTAGCTAGAGACGAAATGTGGATACAAATTCTCGATCAGTTTAATAGACTGGTCGGTAATGGAAAACAAGGACCAGAATAGAAACCTAGGAGAGTCTTGATAGGAGAGGCACAGAGTGAACTCAGTCTCCTGAGGATTAATTAGGAGAAAGATTCTGCTCAAGTAATGACTGCATGGTCTTCCCAGAAATCTTAGTGGAATTTCACAAGAAAGACAGTAAGTTTTTTTTTAAGATTTATTTTTATTATTTTTGAGAGAGAGAGAGAGAGAGAGAGAGAGAGAGAGAGAGCAAGAGAAAGTGACCAACTGCTATAGCATACATGTGGAGGTCTGCAGGCAACTTGCAGGAGTCAGTTCTCTTCTTCCACCATGTGGGCTCTGGGAATCAAATTCAAGTGGTCAGGCTTGAGAGAAAATGCTACCACCCACTGAGTCATCTTTCCAGTCTCGGGCATCGTTCCCAATCTCAATGTTGCAGAAGGCTGTTTCTGAGCCTAAGTCAGACATGAGAACCTTGTTGTTAAGGATGTCTTGTTTTAACAGCTCACATATCCAGACTGAGAGAGACAGTATTCAAGAATGTCCCCACTCTGAGTGGTGCACACCTTTAAATATAGCACTAAGGAGGTAGAGTCAGGCAGATTTCTATGTGTTTGAACCTAACTTAGTCTACACAGTAAGTTCTAGGTCAGCCAGGGATACATAGTGGGGCCCTGTCTCAAAGAACAAACTGGCAGCTGTGTGGGTTTTTGTTCAACTGGTAAACAAAGGTAACCAGAACTCACTGTTCAGTGTGAGTTTTGATACAAACAAGAAAGAACAAGATTCACAAGACAGCTCAAAGGGATTTGATCCTGCTTGTTTCGATGTAACACCAGCATTTTTTAATACAAATCCACACTATGTGGGCATGTCAGGAATGGACATGAGCTGAACTTGTTAGATAACTAAAAGCAGCTGAAGAGAAAGAGAAAGAGAAAGAGAGAAAGAGAGAGAGGGGAGGGAGGGGAGAGAGAGAGAGAGAGAGAGACTCTGATCTTAGGTGGGATCACATTTACTCAGTGTGGGAGCATTTTGTCACCTGCAGGTAGAAATTAGCCAAAATTCCTACAGAGGATGGTGGAATGCTGTCTCTTATTGGGGTGATGATTTTTGTGATCACAGGGGAAGCTGGGAAATGTAGTATTTTAGCAGGAAATGCTCAGAACTTAGGAGTTCCCCAAGTAAATTGTTTGAAGAAATTGGGTACCAAAGACTTCTGACCTGATATAACAACTGGATTTGGATTAAACAGTTCTTTGAGAAAATGCTATCTTCAGAAATCTTGAGTTTCAGTGGAGTGTAGCAATGTAAGCCTTTAATCCCAGTTTCAGGAGGCAGAGGCTGGTGGATTTCTTTGAGGCTGACATGGTCTACAGAGAGAGTTTCAGAACAGTTAGGTGTATGTAGAGATATCCTGCTGTTAATCGCAAAAATGGGAGGAGAAAGATCACCCAGCCAAATCATGACAGCCAAATTAACCAAAGCAAGCAATCAAGTAAAGCAAAATTTTTTCTTCTTTCTTTTTTTTTTGGAGCTGGGGACCGAACCCAGGGCCTTGCGCTTGCTAGGCAAGCACTCTACCACTGAGCTAAATCCCCAACCCGTTAAAGCAAAATTTTTAATTTGTATACATGGGCTGCCTCCCCCAATGCAGGATTCAATTGTTCAGCATTGGATGTGAGGAAGACAAGGTTTTATAGCTCAGGAATGAAGGATTTTTAAATGGAGAATTTGTAGGGCAAAATAGGCAAGGTTACAGGAGCAGAACACAAGAACATAGCATAACATCGCATTTTAAGACAAAGATAGGGTTGCAAGTTGGCCATTACGACTTCTTGAAACAATGACAATGATTGTGAGGTAGACATAACAAGTCATTATAAAAGCTTTCTGAAACAAGATATTGTTGTTAGGTAGTCACAACAACAGGTGACCATAGTAACTTTTTGAGACAAAGGCATGGTTGCATTTCCTGGAGTAGGCAGTACAGAGCCATTTCCAGTTAAGGCAAGCTGGTTCATTGTCTGTCTTTAAAGAAAAGAAAAGAAAACAGAAAACAGAAAGAAGGAAATGTGGAACTTCAGTTACCTTAATGGCCAGAGAGAGAGAATCACCTGAAAAGTCTCTTAAACAAAAGGGTATGGAGTGTACAGTTAAAGAAATGTTCCTGCTTCTTGAAGGCCAGGTACAGTCTCAATTCCAAAGCGAAGAAGCCAGCCTGCCTCCACTTAGGCTTAAAAGCCATCTTAAAATAAAGACAAACTAGGTTCATTCCTGTTTATGATTAAACCTCTGTTTCTCCAGGATGGGGCTTTTCCCCTCCCCATTCCCCCACCTTCCTCCCATAACCTTACCTCACATGGTCCTGTATTGTCTGTTCCAGGAAACCTCGACCATACTTTGTCTTTAGGAGGTTGTGATCCTGTTTACATAACATACATCCTTGTCTTCCTCTTTCACTATCATTTTCTCTCTTTAACAGCTAATTCTCTTGCCCTTTTAAACATGCTCATAGCCAATAATCTTTTTATTTCTCCTCATTAAAAAGCGAATGAAAAATATGAAATACAAAGGAAAGAACATGACGGCTTCTAGGTATGCAGGAACATAGCCAGAGAAAGAGACTTCGGAGAGAGTCCAGAGTGGACATGACTCCAAACTAGGCATGTGAGGAGAGGTGGGAAGGGGGAGGGAAGTCACCAACCAAGAGGGGTGGCCTGTGCCTAGAGACTGGCCAGGAGACCAGAAGGGTAAAGAGTAGACAAAAGGTCAGGTCACCATAATGTTTGGATTATATAGGGAAGGGTAGCTGGAGGAATGTCAGCCCAGCCCCTGAGCTAGAGAATCGTAGGGTAGCCAGTGGGGTATGTTAGCCTGAAGGACCCTGTAACAGATAGAGACTGAGATGCTGGGAAACCTGAGGGCTAGGTTTATGTTGCTATGTTAAATAGGTGCTTCAGATATTCAATAGGTTTGAGATCTAACAAAAGGGACCTTGAAAAGCCAATGAAGGCTTCTCTCTAAAATCCCAATTTATGGTAAGCCAGCCCACAGATGGCTGGCTTGTCCCAGTGCACTTCTAAAATAAAGCTTGCTTCAATTAGACAATCATGGGTTTGGATTTTCTCCTCACAATTTTTAGCTTTAACATTAATGTTCAGTCAAACACAAAAATATTCTTTTTGTATTTCTTCATCTTAAAAATATTTTATGATTTCTATTTCCCTAATTTAGATTTGACAGGTGTCTTAGTTGGGCTTTCCATTGCTGTGAACCAACACCATGACCAAAGCAACTCTTATAAAGGACAACATTTAACTGGGCCTGGCTTATAGGTTCTGAGGTTTAGTCTATTACCATCAACATGATGAACAGGTTTTTTCTGACTCTTGAATGGCAGTGGGAGGGATAAAGTCTCAGCGCTTTAGTTACTGTGTGTAACATCATGGTGGATAAACCACTTGAAGCTCTTGGTCACTTAGAGTAAGCCTCCTTTGGGGACATGAGAGTCAGATTCACAGGCAAACTGTATTCCTAGGGTCCTGCCATTTCGCTTTAGTGATGGGACAGAGAGGAGATGTGAGTGTGGCCTGAGTAGCCCAAACCAAACACTTTTGTTTTGCTGTTCTGAGGAACTGCACCTGTTCTTTTCACAACATATGAGTTATTTGCTTTCCCACCAACAGTTTGCATGAGTCCCCCTTTTGAAGGTTCTTGGTCCTGCCGGCTGTGTTTTCTCCTCATGATAATCACACTTAGAGACCCGGGTTGGGCTCTCACAGGGATTTGTCCACAGTTTCAGTTCACATTGGCGATATTGGTTAGTCTGTATTCCCATACTCCATCCCATTTGTTTGCTTGCTGAGGTGAAAAGATGCTCAGGCCTTTCGCCCATGTCTAAGGGGAGACTGTCTCCTTCACACTGAGGTACTTGAGCTCTTTATATGTCGGGATCCCCGAACCTTTCACAGATCTACAGTTTGCAAGGATTTTCCTCTCATTGTCTAGTGTGAGTCTTAGTCTGTTCACTGCTTCCTCTTCTGTGTAGGACATCTGACCTTCAAAAGAACTCCCTGCTTACTTCTGCTTTTTTATTGATACCTCTGCTTTCTCAGTCAAAGAACAAAAGAAACAGGAAAAGTTAAAACTCAGTTCCCAGAGCAGACAGACCTGGGCTGTTCTCAGCCATGGTCAAGGACACTTCTCTTTACAGTGGAGTGAAGCCAGCCTTCCCACCCTGTGGGAGTTCCCCTAGCACCCCAACACCACCCCACTTTCCTTCATGTCTTCTCCTAAGGTTCAAAGTCACAGTCCATGGCTGTACATTTCACGGATCTCTCATCTGCTCAGCTAACTAAACCATCTCACTTTGTACTATGGACCCTGCGTCATGAATTCCAAGGTGATTAATGAGTTGGAGATAAGAAGAGTTTCTGGCAAAGAAGGTGCAAGAGCCCAGAGACCATGTTTGTAGCAGAGTCTGGGGCAGGATTACCTCAGTAGCTCTTCTCTCAGATGACTCTGGCCCAGAGCCTGCAGACAGGTCAAGAGTCACAGTGGCGTAGCTATGTCACTTTAGGAAGTGCAAAGTCATCTCTCACAGTCTACTAGTTCCCCAAAGCTGCTCAGTGAGGACCTCAACCTGCTCTGCCATGTTTACTTATGTTTTCTCCCTCTTCTGAAGGATCCATCTCACTTCTGGTGAAATCAGAAAGAAACAAACCGAGTGAAACCCCAGCCCAGTCAGAGTATACAACAAGGGACAGTAAACCACTCTGCCTCTGACCTGAATCTATCACCTAGGCTCAATAAGAGCTGGTAACCAGATCCTGAGGATCCTTGGGGCTTAGGGAACAAGTTCAACACAAAGGTGGGGCTTCTGGCCAGGCATGTGCAGGCGGTGAAAGTCAATGATGTCAAGGTTAATTCTGGAGTTATCCTCACCCAACACCTGCCACCCAGACGGTCATTGTACACTGCCAAGCTGTGTTGTGTCACAGATAAGGACTCTATGTCACATGGTCTCCTCAAGTTCCTTCTTCTTGGTCACATTTGGTATTGGGTGTCTCAGAGGGGCACTTGCAGGGCTGGTCAATTTTTAGGAGAAGCAGCCCTGAGTTGTGCCTAATCTCATCTACTCCTGGCTACCATCAGCCACACAGTGTTAAAGTGAGGCACTATGGGAGGTTCTGTTGCTCTTGGGAGCTCAGCTGCCCCACGCCCCCCCCATGGGCCTGCAGGTAGATACTCCATGCCAGAACTCCATGACTGCCATCAAGCAGAATGAAGGCACTAGCGTAGTGCCTCCCCATTCCTGTACTTTACTGTGGCCTCTGCTCTGTAGTCATCTTCAGCACTGGCCCCTTCTGCTCCTTAAAAGGCTGAGAAGTGTTAGAAGCAGCAAAGGGGATCACTAGTTCACTAAGAACACAGATTCCTGTGAAAAGTTCAAGATGATGGCCAGAGAACCAGAGGTGGCCTCTTTGGGTCAGTTTGACTTGGCCCTTTCTGCAATGATCTAGGGTACTTTTCAGGCATAGGGACTTACACACAGAAGCTCCATGTCGGCCTCCTGGCTGTGACATTGGTCATAGAGTGAAGGTGAACCAGCTGGAAGGCTAACACCAGGAAATGTTTTTAAGAGTTCAGAGAACACTTGAGTCTTCAGTATCACAGTTCATTGAAGGAATTCAGGGCAAGAACATTAGTGGGAACCCAAAGGCAAGAACTGAAACAGAAGAGCATCACTTGCTCACGTTCTCTCTGTGGTTCGTTCAGCCTGCTATCTTAAATCACCCATGACTACCTGCCAGGGCTGGTACTGTCCTCAGTAAGCTGGGTCTGTTCTCTTCATCAATCCTTATTCAAGGAAAATAACCCCACAGACCTGTCTACCAATCTGATGAAGATCATTCCTCATTGAAATTCCCTTTCTCCACATATGTCTAGGCTTGTGTCAAGTGGGAAATAAAAAACAACCAGCATGTTTCAGTTGACCAAAATTTTAATACAAATTATAAAAAAGCAATGGAGCATGATGATCTGAGAGTTGTAAGCTGAAATAAACCCTTTTTCCTCACCAAGCTTTTAGAAACACCAACTAAGGAAGAAATAATACTTAGGTTAATGCCTAAAAGTTCTCTCCAATACCACATACATACATGTATATATGTGTGCACACATGTGCATACACACACACATAAATGTTTTCTTCTAGTAGTTTTACAAATTTCTTTCTAATATGACTACATTTTCTTCCCTTCCTTTTATTTTGCTTTTCTTTATTCTTGCTTTCAGATTTAATTTTCCTTGCTTATTGCTTTGATTGGTCTAATTACTCTGGCTAGGACTTCTAGTATTAAGGAGAAGAGGGGACATTCAGAAATAGTCATCTTTGTATGTTTCCTGATATTACAAATAATGGACTTAAGTTTTTACATAACGAACAGTTTTCATTTGTTCCATGTTTTAGAAATAGCCATCCAATTATAGCAATGGGTCTATGTGCATAGTATTGTGGGATTGCCAGTGCCTGGATGATCAAAGCAAGATTTTCAGGAGGAGCAGAACAATTGGACGGGATGCAATGGATTTGAAGGTGGGGCTTCCACTGGCTGGGGTGCACAAGGTTTTAGTGTGTACAGTTCCTAAGACATTCGTATCCAGTAAGCAGGTATTTTCAGTTGCACACCCTTTTCCATAAAATAGTATATAAGATTGATCTGGAAAAAGAAAGAGCCAGCAGTTAGTTGTCTCTCTCCTCTCCTCACCAAAGTTCTCTGGGAAAAGAAATGTGCCCAGGGTGATCTTAAATATGTAACCTCTGTCTCTAGGTGGTAAACATACAAACAACTCCATGCATAAGTTGAGCCTCTGTTTAAGGCATAATGAACAACACCTGGGTTCAGAACTCTTTCATTACAAGGGATGAACCTAATATACACAAGAATGACACTAGCTAAAGGACAACAAGTGCTTGGCAATGAATTGTGTTTGTGCTCCATCCTAACTTAGCTTTAAAAATGGAAGGAAATGTTGATACCCACGAGCTCAAATCCTTGTTTCAAGACTTCTGAGTTCCATGGGAGACCAATCCATTGAAACATACGTATCAATTTCCCATGGAAAATAGGATAGGAAGGCTTGAATAGGAAGGCTGTCCTGCCATGGATGACTTCAACCACCCTCTGTATCCTGTGTGACATTCCTGTTAATCTCAACTGTTCTCTGCAAAGGTCCTTTCCCTACACATCCTAGACCCTCCTTCAGGATTATTCCAAATATAAGGCCTGACTTGCCTTCAACTCATCAAGTTCTCAGTTCTGCAATCATGAAATATTTCACATCTTGATCAGAAAAGAGTTGCCAATGCCTCCCTCCCATTATATAGGGCACAGAGAAAAATCCCACAATTGTTTTTGTAGTTCCTACCTGAATGATGTATGCACCCTACACAACTACACATAGTTGTGCTCACTCAGGAAAAAATCATAAAACTTTTATTAAATTCATGGTGGCTCTATGAAAAATTCAATTGCTCACCTATGTGACATCCAGAAATGAAGTCACCTCCTGTGTTGCCAATGAACCAAGGCCCCATTGTAGGATATCACAGCAAGGCAGGTGCGAACATCTGTATTTCTTCCCTTTACCATTCCCATCTGCCACCACACACCTTCCCTTCAACTGCCAAAAATGGCTCCCTCCAGAGATAAATAACCAAGAGCTTGCTTGGTCCCTTATTGCCCTTCTAAGAAAACTACGTTCTAAGAAAACCACCTCTCCCACTCTCTCCAACTCCTGGCAGAGTGGCTTTCTGTAGGCCGCATTCATGGTGTATCAGGGTTGTATTGAGATGGAAGTGGAGATGAGGGGAGAGATAGGACTCTTGAGAGGGGTCTGGTGATGAGGAAGGATGGGGTGGAGGTAACGGAGTCATGAGAGGATATGGAACTAATTGCAGTTTTAGTTTTGATTCTGCCCTGGATGTTGTTGTTGTTGTTGTTGTTGTTGTTGTTGTTGTTGTTGTTGTTGTTTGCTTGCTTGCTGTGTCTCTGTGTGTGTGCATGTGCATATGGAGGATAAGTACATAAAACTATAGTTGACAATGAAAGTGTAAAATTCAATCCCAATCTCCAGAACTTCAGAATTCCAACTCTTAACTGTATAGAAGGTCATGGATATGATCTTTGGATCTGGATAATCTCACTACATGATGTTTTTAATTTGTAAGTTCTTTAAAATTTTAATTAAAAATACAAAAAGGAGCAAAAATGATGTCACTTCTGAGATTAAATATTAAATCCCTTATCAGTCTACCCTCTCCATCTCATTATTAGTGCTGAGAGAAGTCAGCAGATAGACCATGAGGCCACTTCATGAAGAGGAGTTAGCACTACCAAAATCAGGAGTGAAGCAGAAAGCAGATCCATCTGAAGGACCTCAGCCCCTGCTGACAACTCATACTGCCCCGGGAGACATCCTGAGCCAGAACCAGTGCCAAGGAGGTGCTCAGATTCTAGACCTGTAGAAAATGGGCTTTGTATTTGCTATATTTTAGCTGCTATGCTTTGGGTACACAGAAGTAAATGACAGGTACACTATACCCCGGAGACCATCCACACCTTAAAGTAACAAGTAAAATTAATAATAAGAAAACAACCATATGTACATCAGAATGTTTTGAGGAAGTACTCATACCTATATGTTAACCTCAACACACTTCTCTCTGCCTATTTTTGCACTTCAGGGTTGGTAGTTCTTGGACATGTCTTGTTTAGCTCAATGTAGCAGAGCAGTACATTCAACACCATTGATTTCTGATGATTGAGACACTGAATGGAAAGGCAGGGGTTTTCATTGTGGGAAACAGACAGAAGAAACAGTTGAGGACACGTCTATCCATGACTTATCTAATGCAGGGTTTTCCCATGATTCTACCAAAAAGCACTGCAGTGAGGATGAGCTGGGAGGAGGTGAGGGAGAAAGGCACTGGGGTGAGAGCACCATGGAGGACCTCATGGGAATTCAGGGCCATCCTTACCTTCATCAGTTACTCTGCTCTTTGCCTTGGAGAAAAAGTCCTAGATAATGGGAAGGAGATGATCTGTTTTCTAAAATGGTGATATTTATAGGGTGGGGGGTTACCCAGGTGTGGTACACACACACACCTGTGCTTCCAGCTACTCTGACTTTGGAGGCTGAGGCAGAAGGATTACTGAACTCCAGTAATACAGTGCAAGCCTAGATACATAGCAAGACTCCATCTCAACAATACAAAAATTCAAGATGAGTAATAAAATAGGTGAGGAGAGTCTCTCCTCTAGAGAGCAGAGCAGAGCAGAGCAAAGCAGAGCATTTAAAGCTACAGGTTCACAGAACCTACTTAGTAGATCCTGCTGCTTAGCTGTCTCCCAGTCTGCATATGCAAGTGCGTGCACACATACCTCAAGAGAGAGGCTTGTTTCCAACCCAGTCCCATACAAATAAAGGTTTCAAGCAAAAGCAAAAGGGTGAGCATCACTGTTGCAGCCCATAAGCAGAGAGGCGGACTCATGGAAAGGTAGAGGAACCCTGAACAGGTGGTAGGGTAAAGACACAGGCTGTATTCATGTGTTGGGACACAGACAGGAGGTATACTCACATGTTACGTGTTCTTTGTTGCATTGCTCACTAGTGCAGCATTGGTTCTTGTATTTAATTGTATGCTGATTCCCCAGCGTTATTGAGAATTCCAAGTCACATCTGTTTTTATCTGCATTACACCCTTTTTGCTCAAATACTGCTTTTGTATCTGGAGTTGCAGAAAATTGAACCACCAAGTAAATTTTCCTCCTGAGCTAGTGGTAAATAATCTGTTCCCTCATCCCCACTCTCTTGAGTGTTGCACCTCTCTGAGAGTCTCTCAGCGCTAATCTATTGAAGGAACCAACAGAACCACTTACTATGAAGGGGGAGTGACTGGTGGTAAGGTATTATAGCAAAAGCATGGTGCTTCTAGATTTGATCCTGACACTGTAAAAAAGAGAGTCACTCCCAAATGGTCCTGATCATGTAGAATCTAGGGCCTACAACGAGCACATGCTCCATCTCCACCAAGCTACTAGTCTCATCCTGGAAAGGAGGCAAGGAGAAATTAGAGGATGTTCAAGGTAGTGAGGGTTGGCTTACATGGTGTTTCTAATTTCTGTATTTGGTTGAAGCAGCCAACAGTGGTGTCACAAGTAGATGAAGGCTCAGGACAGTTTCCACTTCCACATGTAGCTTGTGAACACGTGTAACCCTCTCTGGAGAAATGCACATCAGTTAAAAAGGTAATCGAGGCCTTGTAGTTGATGTTGCTTAGGATCAAGAAGCCATGGGGGGTCTAAACAGACTACTGGGTTTCATGTGGTTGCCTCCTCTCCCAAGGCACTTGACTGGTTTACCTCCCCTTTGCATTTTTAGGATAAAAGGGAATGCTTTGTTCACTCTTACCTACAGAGCCGACAACCAAGATGCTAAAGACAAAAACTGTGAAGAGGCTCTTCAGGATGGAGAACCAGCCCATGGTGACGCTTGTGAGCACTGCATGAGATGCAAGTAAGGACAGTGGGATCAGAGCAATGGGACTCAGACCTGCAATCCAGCAATCCTCGTACTAGACTGTGTTGTTTGTCCACATGTTCATTCGTTCATTCATTCCTTCATTCATTCACCCCTTCACTTGTCCTTTCTGAAAGCCCAACTTTATCAAACACTGGCTTTATGATAGATGTGGCCATTTGGAAGGATGCAAAACTGGAAAAGATACCATATCCTTTATCAAGAAATTGGGGGTGGGGATGGGTTCTGGGAAAGGACTTTCACTCAAGAGAAATTCTTCTTCCATGTATCTGGAAGGCACTAGATCTCCTTCCACAGTTTCAATGGCTGAGTCAAGAATCAACTCCTCTGGAGAACAGGTGGAGACTCTCTATTGCTACAAAGGTCTGGGCCATGGTGCTCAACAGTAATCAGATCCTTAGCTAATGGCATGGCTTCACCACTTCCTAAGTCGCCTTCCACCTAATGGATGACCTCCATCCACACTGGAAATGCTCACCAAGAAGGACTCCTGATCTTCTGAAAGGACTGCCGTGAGCTGGAGAGGAAGCGATCTCGCCTAGAGAAAGGATGCAAGGAGCACTTTCTCTGCCTCCCTGTCACTTTTATAGTGCAGAGGACTATTACCTGGCAATTAAGTTACTGTAAATAGTATCTCAGCATGAAGCCAAGTGCACTAAACTTCCTGATCTTCTAGAGGTGATACTGTGAGAACAGCTCTTCTTGAACTTCTGGTTGGTAAGGAAAGGAGGGAAGGGTTTATAATGCTACTGTGATTGGGGGTGAGCTACAGAAAAAGTTTAGATACTTGAAAATTAAAAGTACAGGAATTGGCTCACAGTGTGTAGATACCATCCTCCATTTTTCTTTGGGGAAAAGTCCCAGCATTCTCTCTTCCATCCTTTCCTTTCTCCCTAGAGTCTGACCCTAGGATCTATTTATTCTCTGCTTAGAAGGGACTTGGTATGCCCTTCTATAATTTCACTTCCCCCCACACACAATTTTTATCTCAGTCTCTTGTTAGGGCATAGCTCACCAGCCTTCTTATTTGCAATGGAGATACAGGCTAAGGTAGAGGGACTCACACTTCTTCTAGATTCCTCTAATTGTTCAGATTTTAGACACATTCTGTCAAAATTCAGGCACCAAGTTCCACCTCCCTGGGAAGTCCGTATGCAGAGTTGTGAAGACAGGGTTACAGGGAAGGAACAGGGTTATACATGTGCCTCAGACCCTGGAGTGTGGAAGAAATGAGGAGGCACACCCAACAGTCACAGACATGAAGGATGGAGAAAGGACATCCTTAGTTATGGAGACCAGCAGAGACTTAGCTGGAATTTCTACATAGGCCTGAAATGATGGGGAAGTGCTTCTAGGGTTCAAAGTAAGTTGACAAAACGTTTCACAGGACACAGAAGCACGAGCTAGGAGTAGACTTGCCACACTTGCAGGGGATGCTGAGTGAAGACATCATGGGTCCCTAATGATGAAGCCTACCTCAGTTCCTGTTCCATTGCTCAAGATGATGAGACAACAGCCAAGACATGCTATACACTCTCCCCCCAAATACAACGAAGATCTTTTCAAAGAGTCAGCTTGAGTCTTGCCTTCCAAAGAAGGAATTTGGCATTGCCACCTGTGGCGTTTCACAATGTGCCCCCCTACCACCACTCCCATCTTATCACACCTGCCCTCACAACTCCCAGGATCAAAGGCATAGCTAGAGACTTTATTTTATGGTTCCCTATTGATTCAGCTTAGTAAACTTCAAGTTGTGTAACCAGTACTGGACTGTGAGCTCCCAATTAGCTGAGAATGGTGATAAGGATGGTGACTGCAAATTGGCTTGGAGCCAAGAGGCCAGACTTGCAGGTTATGGCCACGTCTCATTAACGCACTGACCTGAACACTCCTGAGCAGAACAGCCAAAGCTGAGGCCACTGTCATTCATCTAAGGGGAATAGATTGTGGCCCCCATCTAACAAGCACTACAGAAACTCTGCCAACCCAGGAAAAGGTCTCAAAGTGATTGCTTACATAGGCAGAACTAGGACATAAAACAACAGAAGTTGGATGGACATGGTAGGATAAAAGGGCCAAGAAAGTAACATCCTAACACTGACTTGCCCCCAAGACTAGGGCCAAGGAAAAGAATACTCCAATCCCTGAGAAGAAAACCCCACCAATCCCTGAGCTTTCCCCAGGACCAGGTCAGAGATTCCCACCAATCCCAGGACACCCATGAAAGCTCTGTCCTTCTCCCATCCCAAACCCTATATGAACCCTGCCTTCTGCTCAGTGCCTTCCTGCTTCTTGGCAGAATAGAGGAAGCCGCCCTCTTGTGTCTTTCCGAATAAATCTCTTGTGTGAGGCTTGTTGTGTACAGTGTGACTTTGTGGTATTCTTGGGCTCCCAACTGCCAGGGTAACTTTCCCCTCAGATCCATCACTTACAGATAACCTCCCTGGCTAAAAAAGAGCAGAGACAAGACATAGAAGAAGCCTAGAGGCCTCACTCTTTTTGATGTATTATCAGCAAACATTTAGTTCAGTTAGGCCCCACCTACTCCATCAAGAGCTCAGTTCTGTGTTCATTCTTGGGACCATAAATGTCAGTCTGTCTAATATTCCAGATAAAGACACTCCTCAGGAGAAAGTAGATGTCCTCCTGTGGTCCGCCTCCTGGGAGGGACCCATGCTGCCTGTTCTACAGGCTACTGTACTGCCCTTGGTCATACAACTCCAGCTCCCCAAAGCTCTTTTGTCAGTGAGAATCTGTTACCCATTTGTTAGCCTGTGGCCCAGTCATGCTGTTCTGCTTTAAATATCAATGCTGCACATTTAGAATCACCTGGGAAGTGAGTTGTATGAGGAATTATCAACATCATATCAGCCTGTAAGCATGTCTGTGAGGGGATTGGTCTTGATTGTTAACTGATATAGAAAGACCCAGCCCAATATGGAAGGCACCATTTCCTAGCCGTGGGGTCCTGAATAGTCTACATATTGAGGAATTCAGTCAAACAGAAGCAAGTTAAGAGTGCGTTTATTTTCTTTTTTTCTATGGCTGTGGATGTGATATGACTAACTACTTGAGTCCTTGCCATGGCTTCCCTGCAGAGATGGACTATCACCTGGAATTATAAGGAAGGGAAACAAAACAAAAGCCATTTCTTCTCCTATGCTGATTTCTATCAGGGTCCTTGTTACAGCAACAGAAATCAAACAAGCCATCAACCTCATCATCAATCCGGTTCGGTCACTTTAACAGACCCCATAGCTCTCTGATGCTGATAGGTGTTTTGTTCTTCACAACAGCCAAAGTGAGGTTTTGAAGAATCAGGAATCAGCCACACCCAGGACAGACAGACAGGAAGGGAGAAGGACAAAGATGGATAATAAAGATGGCAAACCGGCTTTTTCTTCACCATCCTATCCTGAGACAAAAACCTAGTGGGCTTTTCTCTTAAATCGGGGCCCCTTTCAGCTTGTTGGCTCAAGGCTGGTCCTTGAGTTGGGGCCTTTCAGATCTTCTTTCTTGGTTTAAGCCAACTAACTAAAATTAGGGGAAGGAAATCCATCCCAGGCCACTCAAAACATGTAAAATCCCTAGCCTTCCATATGTGGGTTTTGGACTCCACTCTCTTTTCTGCAGGGCGTCTTTCTCGCCATGTGCCTTACTGTGTGAACATATTCACTTTTAATAAAGTTTGACACCTCTTGATGCCTTCTTATGAGACTTTCCCCACCTTGTAATTCTTTAATTGGACAAAAAAATAAACCCAAATGAAGCCACCTAGACAGCCACAGTCTCATCACCCAGTCTGGTTTAGCATGGGCTCTACTGAGCCGGCAACCCAGAATTCCCCTTTAGTCTTACAGTTCCCATCCTTTGACTCTGCCTTCCTGCTCTAAATCTCCACTTGGCTATGCTAGATTTAGAACTTGCTGAATCTCAGCTACAGCAAGACACTTGATGCCACCTTGCCTCCCTTGAATGGAGTTCTCAGTGTCTCCAGCTGCAACAAAAAATATTTTTCCTTTAACATCACCCACAACTCTGAATCTCCACACTCCTATCTGTCAAGTACAGAGAAGATCTGACTCAACCCTTATGTCAGTGTGCAAATAATAGTGGTCCCTGAGCTCACCAAGGACTCACAGCTCTACTGTTGACTGCCTTCCTGTAAGTTCTCTCCTCTGAAAGACCAGGTAGTACTTCATGTAGAATATTTGCTTCCTGGGATTTGTTCTATGGGTCAGATGCGGGTTGCCCACTAAACCAACAGCAACAACACAGGGCAGTAGCTGCCAAACCCAGTTCTGCAGAAATGATAATCCTTTTATTAAAACCCATATTCTGTTGTGACCTGGGAGCTTTAAAGTGCAGTGAGAGCTCTGGCCAATGCAGGCCTTGTGGAATGATGTGCTGGAGTGGGGTTATTTTCCTCTCTAGTGGTCCTCTCTGACTAGAGTAATCTGGTATCTACGCCATGAATCTATAGCAGCTTGAGTAGAAAGAGAGGAGCTCAGGACATCCGAGCTAAGCCTGTTTAAGTCTGGAGTGCATTGTAGATATTCTTCTGTATGTGTCTAGAGTCTGTTCCCTGTCTAGAACACACCTGTTCCTAGTAGACACTGTATCATGAGAGATGAGTGGGGGAAGAGCAGAGTGTTGGTGACCCAGCCCAGTCAAAGCGAGCAACAAAGACAGTAGAATCCTCCATATCCACCCTGACCTGACTTCATCCTTTGGAGGAGGAGTCCATCAGTAGGAGTCCAGCTCTTATCCCTTAGAGGACATTTCCAGGGAAGGGAGAACAAATCCAACATAAGGGTGGGGCTTCTGACAACACCAAGTGCAGACAGATGAAGGGGCTAGTAATGGCAGGTTCACATTGGTACAAACATCTCCATTGTTGAGGGCTCTCTAATCTCATGATCTTACTTTCCTTCCTTCTTGATGATGTTTTTGTATCTGGTATCTTGGAGAGGTGCTGGTCACAGTAGGCAAACTTTCCTAGAAGAAACACCCCTGAGTCTTGCCCAGTTGCCTTTATGCCTGGCTCTGCAACCCATGATAGCACAGCCAGGGAAGTAAGGGGTGCCAGAATATTCCCCTGAACTTGGGAACTTATCTGTCAGTGCTCCATGGTCCTAATCATGATATTACTCTATGAATAGGAAGCTATGGCTGCCATCAAGCAAGGTGAAATGTTATAGAGTTTGTTACCCCCTCCATAGGAAAAAAACCATAGACTCAATCTAATTGTAATTAAAAGATTTATTAACTGCTAGCCAGACAACAATCTCTGAGCTAACTTTGAGATTGCCAAGAAGGAGGGGTATGAGAAAGGACTTTTAAAGGGGAAAACCACAGGAAGATCTTCAATATCTATGCAAGGAAGTAAAAACCGTTCTGTTCTGCCAAGTTACGTGATAAAGGCAACTCAAAAACACCCTTTGGGTATCTGTAAGAGTGGTACAGAAGCAAAACAAAGAAAAAGCAGTTAGTGGCTGAAAGAAAACAGGAAAACAGGTCTACAGCACTCCTGAAACACAGGCTTATAAGACAGTCTAGCCACTGTCAGAAATAGCAGAACAAAGTAACACTAGAGATAATCTGATGGCGAGAGGCAAGCGCAGGAACCCAAGCAACAGAAACCAAGACTACATGGCATCATCGGAGCCCAATTCTCCCACCAAAGCAAACACGGAATATCCAAAACACACCAGAAAAGCAAGATCTAGTTTCAAAATCATATTTGATCATGATGTTGGAGGACTTCAAGAAAGACATGAAGAACTCCTGTAGAGAAACACAGGAAAACATAAATAAACAAGTAGAAGCCTACAGAGAGGAATCGCAAAAAATTCTAAAAAGAATTCCAGGAAAACATAAATAAACAAGTAGAAGCCCATAGAGAGGAGTCACAAAAATCCCTGAAAATTCAGGAAAACACAATCAAACAGTTGAAGGAATTAAAATGGAAATAGAAGCAATCAAGAAAGAACACATGAAACAACCCTGGATATAGAAAACCAAAAGAAAGAGACAAGGAGCTGTAGATACAAAGCTTCACCAACAGAATACAAGAGATGGAAGAGAGAATCTCAGGAGCAGAAGATTCCATAGAAATCATTGACTCAACTGTCAAAGATAATGTAAAGCGGAAAAAGCTACTGGTCCAAAACATACAGGAAATCCAGGACTCAATGAGAAGATCAAACCTAAGGATAATAGGTATAGAAGAGAGTGAAGACTCCCAGCTCAAAGGACCAGTAAATATCTTCAACAAAATCATAGAAAAAAACTTCCCTAACCTAAAAAAAATGCCCAGGCATACAAAAGCCTACAGAACTCCAAATAGATTGGACCAGAAAAGAAACACCTCCGTCACATAATAGTCAAAACACCAAACGCACAAAATAAAGAAAGAATATTAAAAAAGCAGTAAGGGAAAAAAGGTCAAGTAACATATAAAAGGCAGACCTATCAGAATCACACCCAGACTTTTAGGGCCAGAAACTATGAAGGCCAGAAGATCCTGGACTGATGTCATACAGACCCTAAGAGAACACAAATGCCAGCCCAGGTTACTGTATCCTGCAAAACTCTCAATCAACATAGATGGAGAAACCAAGATATTCCATGACAAAACCAAATTTACACAATATCTTTCTACAAATCCAGCACTACAAAGGATAATAATGGTAAAGCCCAACATAAGGAGGCAAGCTATACCCTAGAAGAAGCAAGAAACTAATCGTCTTGGCAACAAAACAAAGAGAAGAAAAGCACACAAACATAACCTCACATCCAAATATGAATACAACCGGAAGCAATAATCACTATTCCTTAATATCTCTCAACATCAATGGCCTCAACTCCCCAATAAAAAGACATAGATTAACAAACTGGATACGCAACGAGGACCCTGCATTCTGCTGCCTACAGGAAACACACCTCAGAGACAAAGACAGACACTACCTCAGAGTGAAAGGCTGGAAAAAGACTTTCCAAGCAAATGGTCAGAAGAAGCAAGCTGGAGTAGCCATTCTAATATCAGATAAAATCAATTTTCAACTAAAAGTCATCAAAAAAGATAAGGAAGGACACTTCATATTCATCAAAGGAAAAATCCACCAAGATGAACTCTCAATCCTAAATATCTATGCCACAAATACAAGGGCACCTACATACGTAAAAGAAACCTTACTAAAGCTCAAAACACACATTGCCTCACACAATAATAGTAGGAGATTTCAACACCCACTCTCATCAATGGACAGATCATGGAAACAGAAATTAAACAGAGGCGTTAGACAGACTAAGAGAAGTCATGAGGCCAAATGGACTTAACGGATATTTATAAGCGTTCTACCCTAAAAAAAAAGGATATACGTTCTTCTCAGCTCCTCATGGTACTTTCTCCAAAATTGACCATATAATTGGTCAAAAAACGGGCCTCAACAGGTACAGAAAGATAGAAATAATCCCATGCGTGCTATCGGACCACCACGGCCTAAAACTGGTCTTCAATAACAATAAGGAAGAATGCCCACATATACGTGGAAATTGAACAATGCTCTACTCAATGATAACCTGGTCAAGGAAGAAATAAAGAAAGAAATTAAAGACTTTTTAGAATTTAATGAAAATGAAGATACAACATACCCAAACTTATGGGACACAATGAAAGCTGCGCTAAGAGGAAAACTCATAGCGCTGAGTGCCTGCAGAAGGAAACAGGAAAGAGCATATGTCAGCAGCTTGACAGCACACCTAAAAGCTCTAGAACAAAAAGAAGCAAATACACCCAGGAGGAGTAGAAGGCAGGAAATAATCAAACTCAGAGCAGAAATCAACCAAGTAGAAACAAAAAGGACCATAGAAAGAATCAACAGAACCAAAAGTTGGTTCTTTGAGAAAATCAACAAGATAGATAAACCCTTGGCCAGACTAACGAGAGGACACAGAGAGTGTGTCCAAATTAACAAAATCAGAAATGAAAAGGGAGACATAACTACAGATTCAGAGGAAATTCAAAAAATCATCAGATCTTACTATAAAAGCCTATATTCAACAAAACTTGACAATCTGCAGGAAATGGACAATTTCCTAGACAGATACCAGGTACCGAAGTTAAATCAGGAACAGATAAACCAGTTAAACAACCCCATAACTCCTAAGGAAATAGAAGAAGTCATTAAAGGTCTCCCAACCAAAAAGAGCCCAGGTCCAGACGGGTTTAGTGCAGAATTCTATCAGACCTTCATAGAAGACCTCGTACCAATATTATCAAAACTATTCCACAAAATTGAAACAGATGGAGCACTACCGAATTCCTTCTATGAAGCCACAATTACTCTTATACCTAAACCACACAAAGACCCAACAAAGAAAGAGAACTTCAGACCAATTTCCCTTATGAATATCGATGCAAAAATACTCAATAAAATTCTGGCAAACCGAATCCAAGAGCACATCAAAACAATCATCCACCATGATCAAGTAGGCTTCATCCCAGGCATGCAGGGATGGTTCAATATCTGGAAAACCATCAACGTGATCCATTATATAAACAAACTGAAAGAACAAAACCACATGATCATTTCATTAGATGCTGAGAAAGCATTTGACAAAATTCAACACCCTTCATGATAAAAGTCCTGGAAAGAATAGGAATTCAAGGCTCATACCTAAACATAGTAAAAGCCATATACAGCAAACCAGTTGCTAACATTAAACTAAATGGAGAGAAACTTGAAGCAATCCCACTAAAATCAGGGACTAGACAAGGCTGCCCACTCTCTCCCTACTTATTCAATATAGTTCTTGAAGTTCTAGCCAGAGCAATAAGACAACAAAAGGAGGTCAAGGGGATACAGATCGGAAAAGAAGAAGTCAAAATATCACTATTTGCAGATGATATGATAGTATATTTAAGTGATCCCAAAAATTCCACCAGAGAACTACTAAAGCTGATAAACAACTTCAGCAAAGTGGCTGGGTATAAAATTAACTCAAACAAATCAGTAGCCTTCCTCTACACAAAAGAGAAACAGGCCGAGAAAGAAATTAGGGAAATGACACCCTTCATAATAGATCCAAATAATATAAAGTACCTCGGGGTGACTTTAACCAAGCAAGGGAAAGATCTGTACAATAAGAACTTCAAGACTCTGAAGAAAGAAATTGAAGAAGATCTCAGAAGATGGAAAGATCTCCCATGCTCATGGATTGGCAGGATTAATATAGTAAAAATGGCCATTCTACCAAAAGCGATCTACAGATTCAATGCAATCCCCATCAAAATACCAATCCAATTCTTCAAAGAGTTAGACAGAACAATTTGCAAATCCATCTGGAATAACAAAAAACCCAGGATAGCTAAAACTATCCTCAACAATAAAAGGACTTCAGGGGGAATCACTATCCCAGATCTCAAGCAGTATTACAGAGCAATAGTGATAAAAACTGCATGGTATTGGTACAGAGACAGACAGATAGACCAATGGAACAGAATTGAAGACCCAGAAATGAACCCACACCTATGGGCACTTGATTTTTTTGACAAAGGAGCCAAAACCATCCAATGGAAAAAAAGATAGCATTTTCAGCAAATGGTGCTGGTTCAACTGGAGGTCAACATGTAGAAGAATGCAGATCGATCCATGCTTATCACCCTGTACAAAGCTTAAGTCCAAGTGGATCAAGGACCTCCACATCAAACCAGATACCTCAAACTAATAGAAGAAAAACTAGGGAAGCATTTGGAACACATGGGCACTGGAAAAAATTTCCTGAACAAAACACCAATGGCTTATGCTCTAAGATCAAGAATCGACAAATGGGATCTCATAAAACTGCAAAAGCTTCTGTAAGGCAAAGGACACTGTGGTTAGGACAAAGCGGCAACCAACAGATTGGGAAAGATCTTTACCAATCCTACAACAGATAGAGGGCTTATATCCAAAATATACAAAAGAACTGAAGAAGTTAGACAGCAGGAGGCAAAATAACCCTATTAAAATGGGGTTCAGAGCTAAACAGAGAATTCACAGCTGAGGAATGCCGAATGGCTGAGAAACACCTAAAGAAATGTTCAACATCGTTAGTCATAAGGGAAATGCAAATCAAAACAACCCTGAGATTTCACCTCACACCAGTGAGAATGGCTAAGATCAAAAACTCAGGTGACAGCAAATGCTGGCGAGGATGTGGAGAAAGGGGAACACTCCTCCATTGTTGGTGGGGTTGCAGACTGCTGCAACCATTCTGGAAATCAGTCTGGAGGTTCCTCAGAAAATTGGACATTGAACTGCCTGAGGATCCAGCTATACCTCTCCTGGGCATATACCCAAAAGATGCCCCAACATATAAAAAAGACACGTGCTCCACTATGTTCATCGCAGCCTTATTTATAATAGCCAGAAGCTGGAAAAAGAACCCAGATGCCCTTCAACAGAGGAATGGATACAGAAAATGTGGTACATCTACACAATGGAATATTACTCAGCTATCAAAAACAATGACTTTGTGAAATTAATGAGGCAAATGGTTGGAACTGGAAACTATCATCCTGAGTGAGCTAACCCAATCACAGAAAGACATACATGGTATGTACTCATTGATAAGTGGCTATTAGCCCAAATGCTTGAATTACCCTAGATGCCTAGAACAAATGAAACTCAAGACGGATGATCAAAATGTGAATGCAGATCGCTCATGAGAGACACAGCCAGAATACAGCAAATACAGAGGCGTATGCCAGCAGGAAACCACTGAACTGAGAACAGGACCCCTGTTGAACAATCAGAGAAAGAACTGGAAGAGCTTGAAGGAGCTCGAGACCCCATATGTACAGCAATGCCAACCAACCAGAGTTTCAGGGACTAAGCCACTACCCAAAGACTATACATGGACTGACCCTGGACTCTGACCTCGTGGGGTTGCAATGAATATCCTAGTAAGAGCACCAGTGGAAGGGGAAGCCCTGGGTCCTGCTAAGACTGAACCCCTAGTGAACTAGACTGTTGGGAGAGGGCAGCAATGGGGGAGGGGTGGGAGGAACACCCATAAGGAAGGGGAGGGGGAGGGGATGTTTGCCCGAAACCGGAAAGGGAATAACATTGAAATGTATATAAGAAATGCTCAAGTTAATAAAAAAAAAAAAAAAAAATACAAAAAAAAAAGTAAAAAAATTAAAAAAATCTTACCATATCATCATAACAAATAGACAGTCATGGTGGTACATTTTGGGCAGGGTTCACTGAGTCAGGTTTACTGGGAGCTTATCTTCTAGGGACTAAAATCAGAAACAAACAGCTGGTGGGTACCAAGATGGATGCCTAGCATAAAATGGCTAAAGCCATATCAGAAATTAGGGCTTAGGCCTTGGAAAAGAGCCTCTGTTCTCCTCTTCTTTGCTTCCCCCTGACTCCTTCCCTGTCATCGATGGTCCCCCCACTCTTTGGTGAGGAAAGGCATTTGGGAAGGCAGAGACAACCTGAGAGTGTGAAGGATCAGGCCATGCCAGGTTTTCAGCATGGAGGTCCAAGCTGTCTAGAGGCTTACATGATAAGATGAGAAGAACATTGAAGCATCTGAGGTGGCCCCTCTATGTTAGTTTGGCTTTGCCCTTCCTGGATTCATCCAGGATGCCTTGGATGCCTAGAGGTTTGTTCCCAGGAACTCTGTGTGTGCTCTTGGCTGATGGGAAGAAAGCTTTATGTGAGAGAGTCTTGCTGACAACTCCTTGAACACATGGTCTTAAGGTTTCAGAAAACACTTGGCTTCCCAGCATGAGGATCTTTTGACTCAGACAACCTGGGTCCAAATCCTGGTCCTGTTGTGTGACCTTCATGCAGTGACTTAGGCTCTCTGTGCCTCAGTTTCCTCAAAAGCTGAGAGTCTATTGTGGATGTTTATGAGGCTTACACAGTTATAGGAGAAACACAGAGCAAAGGATGCCTGGCTGCCTGAAGCTTTCAGAGTGATGGCTGCCCTCATTGAGACAATTTATTTAGCATCTACTGTGTGCCTTCCCCGTTAGGCAACAATGAAGGGATCCACCTTCATTTCAAAGAACAGAAATGAGAAGACAGAGGCAGGAACTTGAGTAGGAAGTCTGTTGAACAGGCTTGCCAGGAGGCATGAGAAGAGGACCTCATTCATCCTGGGCCAAGGGCAGGAGAGGGAACCCAGGTGTTCCTGTCACTGCCCATCACTGACTAAGCTCCCATTTAAGAAGGACCTCACTGCATCAGCTGATACAAGTCCTTACAGGCCAGGTGGGGGAGCCTGGAAAGTTCCAGGCAGCAAGGTTGCTAGAAAGTGCAGAGAAGGCTGAGACACAAGGCCTCTGGACTAAAAACTCCCTGGAGAAGTCAGTAGACCACTCTAAAGGCCAGAAGACCCAGCATCACAGCATATCCTTCAGAAGGAAATTATGCCACCCCCCTTGCGGAGTCCCTGAGCCAGACAGAGAGGGGACAGTCACATAACAAGTGTTCATATGTATCTCTGAGCCACCAGAGCTAAACAAAAGGAAAGGGAGGGTGTCCTTTGCCATCACTAGTGAGGGAGGTGGCTTCTGTACCTGGCATTACGTGTGTGGGTACACTGTGGAAGGAGAGCATGGGGGCTGGAGTTTAGCTCAGTGGTAGAGCCTTACCTAGGAAGCAAGGCCCTGAGTTCGGTCCCCAGCTCCGAAAAAAAAGAACCAAAAAAAAAAAAAAAAAAAAAAAAGGAAGGAGGCATGGGGCAGATATAGAGGCTGGCCAGCTGGACACAGGAAATCAGGCCAAGTCGGAGTCCTGGGGTGAGGGCCAGCTATAAGAATCCTTGCCACTCTGTCTTCAACACCCTTCATATAAGTGTTGATGTGTACCAGGCACATTTATCTACAGATTCCCACTAAACCACCCTTTGCATTCAGAAACCGAAAGGCAAATCAGGCAGGGTGCAGTTTTCTTCACCAACAGTAGATTCTCTGTAAAGCCTGGATTTCAAGGATAAAGAAAATGCCACCCATATACACACAATATTTCCAGCCATAAAGAACAATGGAGTTATGCTGTCTGTAGTAGAACAGACACAATTAGAGATCACTGTGCACAGCAGATCAAGGCACTATCAGACAGGTTTCACTTTTTCTCTCATTTATGGGTCCTAATCTTTATAGGCACATAAAATGACACATGGGTAAAGGACAGGAAAGTAGAATTGAAACCTGTGAGGAACAATGGGGATTAACAGGAGAGGTAGGGCAGTGACAGGGTAGGAGGTGGAGTGGAAGGCAAATACTCAAAGTACAGGACATGCTTGTGTGATGAGTGCCTTAAGTAACCTTGTCAACCAAAAGAGTCAAAATCAGTCAATCATTTTGGTCACTTACACACAGACAGTTAGGCATTGTGCTTAGCGAGTTCTGCCAGTCATATGTGTGGATAAAAGATAGGAGCCCACTTTGTTCCTAAAGCTTCCGTCATTCCTTCAGTACAATGACATCAGTCTTTTTGGATATCAAAAAGTCTTTTCTGTTTAAAACCTCTCTAATAAGTACACGATACATCCAGCTGGTTCTTCATTCTGCCTGCTGCCTGGCAGAGCCTCGCTAGTGTGTTCACCTTGCACCATGAGAAGCACAAAGGATCACAAGAGGCAGACTGCTCTATGTGTGTGTGTGTGTGTGTGTGTGTGTGTGTGTGTGCACGCACGCGCATGCTAGGGCACGCACACACACACACACATACACATACACACACACATGCAAATAACATCGTAGCCTATCTTCTTTCTAAGATAGAGGGAAACTATTCAATAGATCCCCTAAATTATTATTTGACCAACTACCTCATCCTAACTACCCAAACTGACAGCATTTAAATATTTATAAAAGGTCTTCATATATATATGAAGCCAAAAATTAAGGAACTTCCTTCCCTGTCACGAACTCACTGAGACTTCTGAGAGGAACATGTAATTCCTCCTTGAACAGAATGTTCCTCCTGAAGACATCTCAAACATTGGCTCCCCTCCATCTCTCCCATAATTTCAGTGCCTTGGTCAAAGTATATTTTAGATAGTTCGAGTAACAGTTGCTATGTGTGTATGTCTATGTACATATGCACCTGTACCCTCAGAGGACAGAAGAAGGCAATTAGGTTCCTCTCAGAACTGGGTTACAGGAGGTTTGGGAGGCCACCACCATAAGGGTGCTGGGAACCTAACCCCAGTCTGGGAGGGCAACAATTGCTCTTAATCATAACCATCTCTCAGGCTCAGATTTATCTTAATATTGCCAAAGCCTATAAAGAATTTTGTCCCATGGGGCAATCTAAAGACTACAAAGTTTACAAAGACAAATCTGGAAAGTTGTGCATTGACATATTGCTAGATATCTCTTTGCCTCAAATGTAGCTCAGCATCCGCACCCATTAAGACATGAGAAATGATGGTTAGTTAATAAAGCAATTCTTGACTCACGAGCATGAGGAATCTGAGTTTGAGCCCTAGAACCCACACAGAAAAGCTGGCTCGGCTGTGAGCCTGAAATCTCAGCACTGGAAAGGCAGGGACAGGGGATCGCTGAGGATTACTGGCTAGACAGCCTAGGTGAACTGATGGGTTCCGCAACTTGGAGAGAGCTAAATCAAGATCACTGCAGAAGAGGGGTGGGGATGAGAGAGTGTAACAGCCAAGGTGGCAGATGACTACAAGGAAACCACATAACCTTACACAGCAGGGCAGTTTGCACAAATGAACTCAAATGCAGTCACGTTCACCAGACCTGTGAGAGCCTAAACAAGACACAGAATCTCTCTCGTGGAGGAGGGAGTCAGGTGTGAGTTCAGTCCCTAAAGAGGAGCTGTTGTTGGCCTGCTGGGAGAGGGTCGGTTTTCTCTAAAAGTACAGCCATTGATAAGCCAAGCCACACACCCAAGAATGTGTGAATAGTACAGACTGGTACTGATGTGGGTGGCAGACACAATACAGAGTGGGGAAGAAGGGGAGAGATGGAGGAGGGAAAATACACATGATCGAAATACATTGGACCAAATTCTCACATAACAAATTAAATTAAGAAAAAGGAGAAGAGGAAGAAAAAGAAAGAAGGGAGAAGGAATAAAGAGGAAAGGTAGATGGAATCTGAGAACGACATTTGAGATCACAACATGCATGCACATGACACATTTGTAAACACATGTTGCCTTCACACACCACCACACTTGCACACACATGTGACACACACACACACACACACACACACACACACACACAATAATACGAAGCAAAACGGTGTTGATCATTTTGGAAGTGTCCAGTGTGTCGAGCTGTTTCGATGATAAATGGGTTACAAGTAGTCATCTACAACAGAGAAACTGAGTTGCTCTCATGTGGAGAGAGTGTGAACAGTCATGTTACCCTCATTCCCTGAGACTCCATTTCTCACAGCAGAGCTAAGCCTATAAACCTGGATGAAAATGCATCCCAAAGCAATAATTTACCTTGTGTACCATGTATACAGACTTTACATGAAGAAACAAGAAAATAAGAGGCTTTGTGTGACATCTAAAACCCTCTTTAGTCAATGTGTTCCTCTTAAGATTTAATGTTGTGGCTTTTTTTCATAATTTTGATTATTATAATGTTTTCTTTTTTTACCATAGAAAAAGTTGATTCCCACCTTCAGGTTGACTGACATCTTCATAGAAGTGGTCAGATAGCCACCATGGTGGCTCACACATGTCATCCCAGCACCCTGGAAATGGGGGCAGAATTGAGTCAAATTTAAGGCCAGCAAGGGATACAAGGTGAGTTTCCGACTATGCAATACAACATGAGATCTTGTCAATAAAAATCAATCAGTCAATAAGTAGTAAAATGATGTTGACCAGACATGTGTTTTATGGTTTTCAGAGCCCATTTCCCCATTCATCATTTAATTGTTGGTATGATAGAGTATTAACCAAAACACAAGGACAATCCCATAGTAGCAAGTGTACCGTGTTTTATTTGTAGCCCATTCAATGGTTTCCATGGTTTAGTTTAGAAAACATGCATTTTGGGGTACACAGGAGTCCTTCATGGTAGTGAATAGGCTTTGTTCAAGGTTCTGAACTAGTCCCCCCAACCAGTTCTTCTTTCTTGAGACAAAGTTGCCAGAATCCTGGCTTTTCTGTGAATCTAGGGCTGACCTCTGCCTCGAAAAAAGGGATTGAAGGTTTGTGCTCCCACTGCCTGGCTTCTCCAACATTTCTATGTGTTAGGGTTTAAATCTTGGCTCATACCCGGACAGAACACACCAAGCCAACATGGTTCCACATGGAGAGGTTTAATGAGAGAAGAGTAGAGGAGGGGAAAGGAGGTCCACCATGGGCATGTGGTGGGAAGAGGGAAGGGGGAAGGGGGAAGGGGGCAAGAACAGAGAAGAACAAAGAGCAAGAGGGAGAAGTAAGAGGGAGAGAAGGGGGCAAGCAGCCCCTTGAATAGTCAGGCTGTTGCTAGACAACTGTGGGGCGGAGCATGCCTAACTGCTGCCCGATAGCTGTGAGATAGAATACCAACTTATGACCAAAAACTTTCAGATTTCTGAAATCATTCCTTTAAAAGGATAATAAATGCAAGGCACACCTTTAATTTCAGCACTCAGAGACAGAGGAAGGCAGATCTCTGTGAGTTCAAGGCCAGCCTGGTCTTTTTCCAGCCAAGACTGCATAGTGAGGTGCCCCCCCCAAAAAAAAACCAAATTCAAAAAAAAAAGAGGACAGTACATGTAGAAGGAAAACCAATAGTATTTTTTTCAAATGTGATAATGGAGTGCTGGAGAGATGTCTCAGTACTTAAGAACATTTGTTGTTCTTACAAAGGGCATATGGGTTTGGTTCCCAGCATGTACATGGTGGCTCACAACCAACCATAACTCTAGTTCTCAGGGAATTGATGAGCTCTTCTGGCTCTGTGGGTACCAGGTTTCCATGTGGCACACATACATGCACAGCCATAATAGTCATAATACATAAAAAAAAATCTAAAAAGATTTAAAGTATGGTATTGGCTAATTTAGCCTTATATTTGTCGGATGATGAAGGGAACTGAGATTTGTGCTATATTCAGTCACTTTGTGTTCATCTCTGTAAATCTGGGGCGCTGGTATTCTTTTGAGTAGGCAGCTCATTAGTGGGCTGGTGTTGGGCACACCCCCAACTCTACCTAGCAGAAGCTAAGTGAAAACTCTGCCCTGTGAAGCCTGTGTGCACCGCCATTGCTTCAGTTATATTCCACGCTGCTTAGCACTTCGTTTAGGATATCCTCCTACACTAATCCCAGGCCCTTGGAAACCATTTTCTCTCAGCTGGTTCTGTCTTCCCACGTAGCTCTCTCTACCTTCAGGAGTATTAAGTGACCATCTACTGGTCCCTTCCTCTTACCTGATGTCACCACGTTCTTCAAATTCAGACCACTACTTTTTACTGATCTCTCTTTAGACAAATAAGCAAATCCCATCCTCTCCTCTATAAAATGGCATCAAAATACACACACACCCCAAATCCTATAGTGAATAGAGTACACTTGTGTGTTGGTGCTCACCTCTGCTCACAGTTCCTTCCTGCCGTATCTTGGGCTCTGGTTAGCACTTCCAGTAATCATTTATATTTTTAATATACTAATTGATCTTCCCCACAACTGTTTCAATGTACCCAGATGCTTAAAACCTTACGGTTAACAAAAATACAACTGTCCCTGCAGTAAGATTTTCTCCCCCTCACCTTTTGAAAGCACATTTCTCAGGACAGCTATATACTTACACTCTCGCTTTGGTTTCCCACCAGCCATTCCCCTCCTCCACCGTCACTCTCCAATAATGAGGCCACCACTCTGCAAAGGGAGGGCAGCAGTGTCTGTTCTGAGATGCTTGTCTCCATCCCTGTCTTGCCTGCCGACAGCCTCTTCATCCTTAGCAGGAGTCCCCTAGCTCCTACCCCTGCCACCACCACTGTGGTTGCTCACAGACTGGGCTTCCTCTTCCTCATGCCTCACATCCTGAAGCTCCTCTGTGACCTTTTCTCCACTGGTTCGAGGTCTCCACCAGCACACTTCCTTTGGCGGATTATATCACTAAACCTAAATTCAAACCTGTTTCCTTCACAGCATCAGCTGCTGCGGTGGCCTTCGTGGTTGTGGGGGGTCATTGTCTTGTTTTCTACACATCACTGCGGTTTTTAACAAATCACTCGACTGCCTATACACTACCCTTTGATGATCATTTACAGAGTTTTAAAATTCTTCGGGGCTTTTAACCTATACCATCCATCCCTGCTCCTCACCAAACTCTCCTCTGCACTTGCCCGGTGCCTCCATGTCTTCTGTCCTCAGTGTCTGTCTTCTGACTGACTGCTCTGCTCAGTTTTCTTCTCACTGAGAAGTGGAGGCTGGACTCCCCCATCCCCCGCCCCCCACAACGTGTGATCTGCTGTGCTAAACTCATAGGCTGATTCCTTCTCCAAGTCTCAACCCCAGCTTGTGTAACTGTTTCACAGTGGTCAGCTCTAGATGCTCGTCAGAGGTTGCGTTGTCCCCACTCCACCCCTGCCAGAGCATCAGCCATTAAGGTAAAGTCTTTCTTCCCTGGCTTTTTGTATACCTGTCAAACTGTAGCACTGACCTGGTACAGGTCAAGGGATCAAAAATATCTTCAGGGTTAATGAGTAGATCAGTGGACAAGACTAGCTCAGACCTCCTAAATATCGTCTGAATTAAGAAAATAGCTCCTAACTTTAATCCCAGCACTCAGGAGACAGGGGCAGGTAGAACTCTCTGAGTTCAAGGCAATACTTGTCTGTCTAGTGAGCTCTAGGATAGCCAGGGCTCTTTGTCTAAATAAATAAATTCATTGCCAGGCAACCGTGGTGGCACACGCCTTTAATCCCAGCACACAGGAGGCAGAGGCAGGTAGATCTCTGAGTTTGAGGCCAGCCTGGTCTACAGAGGGAGCTCCAGAATAGCCAGGGCTACACAGATAAAACTGTCTCAAAGAGAAAACAGATGAAGAAGAAGAGATAGAGGAGGAAGAGAAGGGGGTAAGGAGGGAAGACGGAAGGAAAGCAAACAAATGGGACAATAAGTGAAGCCTTGAATTCCAAGATATAAGGATCTATGGATCTTTCTTTTTTCCTCCCTATCTTTGTTTTTGTTGTTGTTTGTTTGTTTGTTTTCCTTTTCTAGAAAGTCATTAATTAAAACACCTTAAAATTTTTGGTTATAAAAAAAGAAATGCTTGGCACCACAGAAACTTTTACTTATTCTTTCTTACCGTGAGGGCATTTCAAAGGTTTATCTTTTCCCATTCATTCTTTGTACAGCTACTGAATAACACCAAACTTTGTGTTTTAAAAAGCCAGTCTAACAGTGCTTTAGAGAAACCGTGCCCAAGCTCCACGGGGGGAGAAACAAATCCTCGTGCTTGAAGCACTGTGTGTTCAGGGTCCCTATTTAATGCTGACACTTCCTTTCACTCTGGCTCTGTAGACGCCACACTTAGTTCTCACGAGTTTTCTAACTGCCTCTTTGAAGTCTTTGTTCCTCAGGCTGTAGATAACTGGGTTCAGCAGTGGGGTGATCACAGTGTAGAAGACAGAAATGACCTTGTTGAGCTCCGGGGACAGATGCGCATTTGGGCGCACATACATGGAGATCATGGTCCCGTAGTAGATGGTGACCACGGCCAGGTGGGAGCCACATGTAGAAAATGTCTTCATCCTGCCGGAAGCGGAAGGGATTCTCAGAATGGAGGACACTATGAAAACGTAGGACACAAGGGTTAGGAGGAAACAGATGCAGAGCACAGCGATGGACAGGACAAAGATGGCCATTTCTGTCACGAAGACGCTGGAGCAGGACAGCTGGATTAATGGAGGGAGGTCACAGAAGAAATGGTTGATGCGGTTGGGCCCACAGAAGTCCAACTTAGAAATCAGGAGGGAAGGCAGGAAGCCCGTGCCCACCCCTGTCACCCAGGAGACTGTTACCAGAGCAGCACAGTTGTCAGGACTCATGAGAAGAGAGTAGTGGAGCGGGTGGCAGATGGCCAGGTACCGGTCATAAGCCATTGCGGCAAGGAGGAAACACTCAGTAGCACCGAAAAACACAAAGAAGTACAGCTGGGTCATACAGGCAGGGAAAGATAGCATGTGGCCCCAGGTGGCCAAGTTGGACAGCAGCAGGGGCACCGTGGTGGATGTGTACCAGATCTCCAGGAAGGACAGATGTTGGAGGAACGTGTACATGGGAGCGCGCAGGCGCGGATCCTCACTCACCACAGCAATGATCACCATGTTACCCGTGATGGTGAGGAGATAGAAGCACAGGAAAATGGCAAAGAGGAGGGACTGCCACTCAAGAAGATTCCGGAATCCTAAGAGCTGAAACTCAGTGACCTTGGATAGGTTTTGGGGCTCCATTTTCTGTGAAGGCAGAACACATTTTGAAAAACACTGCGTACAAGGCATAAGACATTCGCAACGTTTGATGTTTGGATTCCAAGAGTTGGTCCTCTAGTAGTTTGAAACTAGTGTGTAGTGTGTTGGGTACTTGTCTGACAAAATGCAACTTCCGGGAGGAAGGGTTTGTTTGGGATCACAGTTGGGAGGTAGTTTATCATGATGCTGTGGTAGTAGGAGCGGGAGGACCCATTGTCTCCACAGTCTGGGGGGGAGGGGAGTTCACTGCTCTTCTTTCTCCTTTTATTTATCCAAGACTCCAGATCAGTGGATGGTGCTGTCAGTCAGAGCGTCTTCTCAGCTCAACTGACCTAATCTAGAGACTCGCTCCCAGACATGCCCATAGGCTTTGTCTGTTTGATGATCTAGATGTCAAACTGGCAGTCAAATTGCATGCAGGTTTTCAGAGGGACAAATGTGTTAGTTCCAGCTTTCCTTTGCACAAACACATTTTGTTTATTTGCTTTTTTTTTTTTTAATTTGGGGGCACAGAGTCTCGCTAAGTATCCAGGTTGGCCTGAAATTTACAGTCTGCCTGCCCCAACCAGCCATGTGCTGAGGTGTCCACTGCCACCCCCAACTTTTACAGCCACAAGCTGAACAGAGATATTAAATCCTGGAAAGATATTTATCAAGTTCTGTTTCTTTGGAGTTTGTGAAATATTGAAGTCTCAGATCCAAAGACATAAGAAGACATATATGTAGTAGCACACACAGAGGACAGAAGGACAGAAGGACAGACAGAAGGAGGCAACTGCAATGGTCTGAGATGATGGGTGAGGTAGGCAGAGTGGGAGATCTGCTTCATAGCAACATATCAAAAATAAAAATGCCTACCTTAAATGAACACTTTATGTTTGACATCAATAACATTGAAAAATCTTAGAAACTGACAAAACACAACAAAACTTGATTAAAACCATGTGGAAGAAAAGGAGAGAGAATGCACTCTGAGGTCCTGGGAAAGTCTGTTCATTCTTCCTTTAATAACATTTTACTGACAATATACTGTGTGCGTGTACATGCATGTGTGTGTGAATATTAGTATGTATGCATGTGAGCATGTATGTGTATACATATGTATGAGCATAAGATATATGTATGTGTGTATGGGTGAGCATGTGGTGAGCATGTGTGAGTGTGTATATGTGAGTATATGTGTGAGTGTGTAGTGTATGGCATGTGTGAATGTGTGTGCACGAGCACGTATGAGCACATGTATGTGTGTATGTGTGAGCATGTATAAGGAATGTATGTGTGTATGTGAGCATTGTGAATGTATGTATGAATGAGTGTGTTTATGTGTGAGCACATGGAGTGTGTGTGTGTGTGTGTGTGTGTGTGTGTGTGTACTCACTGATCAGTTTATTTCTCCCACACCCCAAAGGCCCTTCTTTTACCTATTAGGTAACACACCACCACTGACCCTTCTTCTGTACCAACATCCAAATATGGACAGACACCTGTACTTTTATTTAAACTCATTGTCAAACACAGCAAAAGTCCACACTCACCTGCCATACCTGAGTTCTGTGCCTCTAATGGAGGGGGATCCAGCAAAAGTGTTAACTCGGTGGAACCAACAAAAAGCATTGCCACATTAAAATCGAAAGGAGGAGGGGCTGAGATGGCTTGAAGCCTTGGGCAGTGTAATGTTCTTGTAGAGGACTGGAGTTTAGTTCCCAGTACCAAGTCAAACAGCTCACAGTTGCCTAGAACTCCAGCTCCAGGGTATCCAGTGCCCTCTTTTGGTCTTTGCAGGCACTTCTACACACACACACACACACACACACTTACACACACAGACACACAGACACACACACAGACAGACACACACACACACACACACACACACACACACAGAGAGAGAGAGAGAGAGAGACAGAAAGAGAGAGAGAGACACACACACACACACAGACACACACACACACACACAGACACACACACACACACACACACACAGACACACACACAGACACACACACAGAGACACACACACACACACCCCACATCACACCACACACCACACACACAGACACAGACACACACACAGAGAGAGAGAGAGAGAGAGAGAGAGAGAGAGAGAGAGAGAGAGACTAGACACATAATCAACAATAAAATACATCTTTAAAATTCACACCAGAACCCAGTGTGCCTGGTGTGCAGAGCACCTGCCCCTTGTTTCTCCCCGCTCACCTGCTCTCCTTGAGGTCTCCCCAGGGATATTTCATTCTGCTCTCTCTTCTCCACTATCTAAGAAGCCTGTGTCTTTCTCTGTCCCCAGTGGAAGCCCTGCAGTGGGATGTCTGTGAACACTGGATCACTCCACTCTCAGGTCACCCCCCCTTCCTGAGGAAGCAGCCTGCCCCGCTTCCTGTCTCCTATTCTCTGAAAGGTCAGGCAGTGATCCCACGGACCCCCATGGACTCCGCACTGGCCACCTAAGCTGCATTTCTTCTTGTTGACCAAAACACCAATGTTTATTTCCCCTTTTCAAAACAGCAACACAGCAAAGAAGGGTCTTAAACTAAGTTTTCCAGACACTGCTTATGTTGCTCATTTCCCCAGCTGCCTTCTCCAGCTGTGCCTATTCCCTTATGAACAGCAGTCAGGGCTTTTCTGTCATTTCTGCTCCACAAGGACTCTGCCACATCCCCCCTGACCTGCCCCAAACTGCCCTCATTCCTAATCCTCTTCTGTCATTACCATCTCACAGCTCACTGACCTCTCCCTCTTTCTGACCCACTGGTCACTCAGTATCCATAACCCCCATGCTCCAGACCTGCCTCTCCATTTGCATCTGCATAGCCATGGGTCTGAGCGCTTCCCAGTCTGCTCATCTTTCTGCTGCTTGCAACCTTTGACTATTATATGTGGTTCTGGGGAGAGAAGACTTCCCTTTGATTCTAAATCCTATGTTGGTTATTGACTCTCAGGTTCATGCATGAGGCTAACAGTGGGGTTTGTCTTGACAACTGCTGTGTTTGGAACACACGCTAGTCTTGGAACACATGTTAGGCTCATCAGCGTTAGGATCTGAGCCTTCACATAAACTGACTCTCCTCATTACCTTTGGCAGCACACATGTCTCCCTCAGTGCCCAATGCCTTCCACCTCACCTCCCTCTGCCTTCTTATTCAGGGCAGGATTTGTGAAGTTGTGTATCTCAGACTCAGTACTGGATGCTTTTTGTTATATCAGCTAAGTCCAGATATTCCCAATTCCCGTCTACTTTCTGTTCTACAATGCTTGCCCTGTGAACAAAGCGCCACCCCCTCTCTCCTGCATCTGTGCAGTGCTGTCTTTTGCAGTCTTCATGTCCAATCCACTGTACCCTAAAAGGTAACTGAGCTAAAAATTTAAGTCACAGGCAGATCATATTGAGAGCACGAAGAGGACATGGCCACCAGTCAGCTTAGTCACCCCTGGGCACAAACTCTTCTGCTAATTGGCCACATTGGTTCTTCATCTCTGATGTGGTTTATATTTAGTTGGTTCTGTTTTCTCCTTACATGATTGGGCCACTCATTGAAAACACCATGTTCATGTGGCCTTGCATTTCTTACTATCTTTAAATGTTCACATCTGTTATCAGAAGTGTTCTCCCTGGTGTTGCATGTGTATGAATCCACACATGATGGCAGTGTCCTCATGCAGGGGGATGTGACCAAAGAGCTGTTGAGTCGTGCCTATACTTACAAATTCTCTGGGTGAATCAACCACGTCATCTTTAAGAAAATGATCCTTTCTTACCTCAGCTTCCTCTTGCTTTCCAATAAGTGTGTCACTACTGGGCTCATTAAAATGAACACCAAACACATTTTAAAAGAATAATTTAGAGTTAAGGAGGGATGGTCTGCAGGCTGATGAGACCATAGAGGCACTGCACTAAAATGCACCGAGGCTGCCGGAAGGTTAACTTGGGTTCTCATTCACTAAAGTCTGTCTACAATACACACACCAGTGCACAGCGTGCTTCTGATATAATCTGCTCATTGCCTATTAAAATACAGGTCTCTTGAAAGGTGACTGCTTCCAAAAGGACTTTATTAACACTGAGCTGGAGAAACACTTCTGCTTTCCAAAGTGCTGAGTTCTGAAGCCCTGGGGTGAACGGTGTAACCTCAGCTTAACTACGGTGGAGGTCTCCTTTCTATCAAGTCAACACAATCAAGGACGTTACTGGTCTTTGCAGCGACCCTTTGACTTCCCAGGTCCTTTGCTGGAGTTACTTCTCTGCTATTATAGTTTAATTTTCTGGTCAGCTGAGGTACAATGATCTGTTCTTTCATACAAACAGAGAATGTGTCTAGGGTGGAAAGTCCATGGTCATGAGGAATGACACACTGGAGTCAGTGCAACTTTAAAAATCTAACATTCAGCCACCCCCTGAAATAATAGTAAGTATGTGCACTGAACAGACACATACCATGTTATCATGGAGGCAATTTCACCTCCATGCCCAGGCTGCTCCCCCATACCTGCCCCTCTGAGCAGAGCCCAGACGCCTGAGGACCAAGCTTCCCTTAGCTGGGATGAGTGCTGGGCTTCTATGGTGAGATCTGGGATCTGCCATCTCCTGCTGCTGTTGGATGCTGAGGGAACCAGACTTCTCCTTTCAATAATCCTAGGTTTCCTGGAGACACGGTCCTTCTGAGACCCTTGTTCCCAAGACGGTTTTGCATAATTTCCCAATCAAGAGGGTAAACAATAAGACTCTCCTGCCAAGATCCAGCTCTGCCCAGGAGCCCTCAGTGGCAAAGCTCAAGAGAGAGAGGCCATTGTTACATTCTCTTTGGAAAGACCTTTTTTGAATTTTTAGATTAGGGTAGATCCCACTAATTTTGACCTAAGACTTTTGTCAACCAAACGGGTGTTTCATTTAAGCCCAGTGGTTTGGTTGTATGAGTGTGATGAACTTTCTAAAGGCTGGTGTGAGTTCTACATTCTGTGGAGTGGTATCTCACTGTTCCACTATAATTGCAAATGAGGTTAAATATTTATACAACTACAGATGAATTAGCTCATCAGTTAAACAGATCTGTGCCAGAAATCGTAAGGTCTGTGAATGTCAGTTTAACTAGGCTAATGTAGGAAGGACTTGGCCTGGGAAGTAATACTCATTTATGTTTTGGAGGAGGAATTGGAAAAAAGATGATCTTAAACTCATCTCTAATATAGCAGGACTTGAAATAAAAGCTGACTGGATGGAGAACTGCGTCATTGAGAAGAGCTAATTTATTAATATTTCTAGTTAAGATAAATGTATACATTTTAATTTAATAGAAAATGTTGAGATAAGTTCTCAGGCTGGCCCTTAACTTCTTCTCCTCCTGCCCCTACCTCCCTAGAGATGAGATGATAAGCACATGCCACCATCCCCAGCTACTTCTGAAGATTTAAAGCCGCTCATTCATTCAACAAGCAAGAATGCACTTGACACTTGTGAATGCTTGGGGCTCTTCCAGACGTTAGGTACATCAGCACCCTGTGGTGGTATAGGCTGCCTTTCTTATGATTAGGATGGTGGTATAGGCTACTTTCCTTACTGATTAGTGTGGTGGTGTGTGGTGCCTTTCTTATTGATTCATGCTTTATTAAATGAATATTTTCAAGATTGTTTGATCTGTGTGTATAGCCTTCATAAAATTCAGAGGGGCAAGTAAAATGTAGACAAATCTACATCTTTTTAAATACCCATAATTCTGTGCTCCAAAGCCAAGCACCTGTGTTCCACATATGACCTTGTCAATTGGATTATAATATAACACCCATCTTGGTTCTTTTTGTGACCACTTTCACAGTCAATGTTTACCATAGAAGTGTCTCTCTCTCTCTCTCTCTCTCTCTCTCTCTCTCTCTCTCTCTCTCTCTCTCATGAAAAACTCTAACATGCTGAAAACTTGTAATTATTTACTGCCATGGCACTGTGGGTATTAGTATGACTGCTCTAGACACAGTCATGGCTCATGTAGCATGTTAGGCGTTGCGGGCTTCTTCACACCCCTCTCTGCCAGGATACAGATCTTAGGCCTGGATGGCATCAGACACGAGAAGCCCACAAAGCCGACCGTGCACTTCTTTTCCTTGTCAGCTGTAGAAACAAACCAACAGAGCTTCTGTTTGGGTCGACAGCAGCTGGGGAAGCAGAGACAGGAGGGTCCTGGGGTTGATGAAGTCACAGTTTATGCCTGAGCCAGAGGCAGATAAAGGGCCCTAGAACTTGGCAATGTGTAGTCAGACATCAAGCCTCCCAGGCAGATGTGTGCCGGGAGAGAGGATGTCAAGGCACTGAGGGCCAGGTTGACACAGGGCTTCTCTTTCCTGGGGCAAGGAGAGTTTGGGTGGTCACACATCACCTCTCAGAAGGAAGTGGATGGTTTTGAGCGGGGGGTGGGGAGCCATAAAGTCTGGTGAGATGGCTCAACAGGGACTTACTAATGACCTGAATTCAATCCCTGTGTCCCATGGTATTGAAGGAGAGAACTAACTCCCACAAGGTGTCCACCTGACCACCACAGCACATGCACGTATACAGAAACACACACACACACACACACACACACACACACACACACACTCACAGACAGAGACAGAGAGAGAGACAGAGAGAAAGACAGAGAGACAGAGACAGAGAGAGACAGACAGAGAGAGACAGAAAGACAGACAGAGTTTCATTTTTTTTTTTAAAAAAAAAAAAAAACCACCACAAGCTGTTAGTCAGAGAATCAAGTCATCCTGGTCCCTACATCTTAAGCTCATGTGAAGGAAAGACACGCATGAAAAAGAGTGGTTACCACAGGTTCTCATGACATTATTAGTAACTCAATAGTAAACCTTGATCTAACAATGCATAACTATTGTTTTACTGCCCTGGGGTTCCTCCAATCTGTTTTACCATCACAGATCCAAAGCCACTGTACCAATGGACATGACCTTTGAAACCATTAGCCAAAATAAATATTTCCTCACCAAGTTAGTAATCTCTGGCATTTCATCACAACACTGAAAAGCTAACTCACTCACAGACATGCAGACTCCCTACAGTACCATAGTTCCATCTAGATTACGGAGGCCATATTGGTAAATGTAACTCTCCCTCCCCTCTCTAAATGCAGGACGTGGGAGAGTCGTGTTTGATGGAGTCATGAAACACTGACGAGTGAAGCCACTGCTGTGCCTCACAGGCTGCCGTGCACTAGGCTGGGGGCACAGCGTCTCTCCTGCTGCATTATTTCCCTTCAGTCTGTGCTCTGGAAGCTTCTAGGTCATTAGTTTATGGTAATGAGAGAACGAGGCTTTAGAACTACATGAAAAGGAAAGGAAGAAGAGGTGTTTCATCCGATGCAGAAAAAGAGAGATAAACAGATGACTTAGAAAGAGGTACTGAAGCCTGACGGTGGTGGCAGCCGCAGCAGTGACGGCAGTGGCAGAGGAGGTGGCACGCGTCTTTAATCCCAGCTCTAGGGAGGCAGAGAAAGGCAGATTTTTCCAGGACAGGACAGCCAGGGCTGTTATACAGAGAAATCCTGTCTTGTCCCCTCACTCCCCCCCAAAAAAAACATAAGGAAAAGAAAGAGAAATTGAATTAAATGAGTTTACAAGAGCAACTAATTTGCTAGTTTCCTGCACGTTTGTAATCCATTTTTTGACACTCTAAATATGTATTCCACACTGACTTGGAACTTTCTATGCAGACCAGGCTGGCCTCAAACTCGCAGAGATCTGTTTGCTTCTGATTCTCCATTGTTGGGATTAAAGTTGTGTGTCGCCACGCAGAGCTAGACACAGGTTCGTAAATGTCACTAGCGACTGGAGATTTTAGACGCATACATGTAGGTTTAGAGGGAAGGATGACCCAAAGCCTAGGCTTCTGGCTGTTCAGAAGACCGCCATACTTAGGCACCACCAGGGAACAATGATGTGACAGGCAGGAGATGGGCCACACGTTTCCTAGAATGTAATTTTATGATCTCATAGACACAAGGTATTTTATTTATTTATTTTCTTACTCATTTACTTATTTGTACTAATTGGATGCACACCGTTGACGAGAAATCTCAGTACAGCTTTGCCAGTATGAGGACAGAGGGGGAGACTTTTCTAAAAGTCGGGTTCTTTCCTGAAAGCCCCCCTGCCTCACGACCCACACCGGCCAACACTGTTCTTATTCTGACCCAGCCTGGGAAACCCAGGGTCAGAAACCGTGGCCGCTGGGAGATTTATCTTCAATCGTCACCTCCTTGTCCTGCCTATAAGGGATGGGGGTGAGGGCCGAACCCGTATCGAGGGAGTGTGGACATGCTGGTGTGAGCACCGCCTGGCAGCATCTTCCGGGAAGAGTGATCGATAACACTCGAATCTTATTAGTGTTTCTTAGTATTCCAAGGGAAGATTTGGGGGCACGGGCCTGCTATTGATTTAGAACCATTGTCTGAAATCGAGCCAATGAAACAGACCACCGATCGAATGAAAGCAAAGAACCATGGGAGAAAAATGCCCCGTGTGGGGGTCAGCGGTTATCACGAGATCGGCGGGTAATTTGTTACTGTCTTCTCGAGGCTCTTGGTGCCTAATTAGGAAGTCTCACGTTGGAGCATCCCGTGTTGAACCCACAACAGAGGAGAGAGAATTCAGAACAATTAGACCCTGCAGACAATTGAGTGTGTTCCCCTGTGGTCGGTGCTTCCTTTTCTTCTCCCTCGTGGGTTATCTGATTGTGGAGTCAGATCTGGAGGGGCCAGTATAGGTTAGAATCTGAATGAACAAAAAAGAAAGAATAAAAGAGGAAAGGAAAGGACATGACTCCTCCTAGGTACGGTGGAAATGAAAAGTTTACTGTAGATAAAAGGGAGACCTAATCAGAGGCAGGGACATCTGGGAGAGTCCAGGATAAATAGGACCAGGCTGTGTGGGGAAACAGGGAGGAGGATGGAGAGAGGAAAGAGGGAACCCAGGCACAGCAGCCAGGAGGACAAAGACACAAAAGTGTGGGAACCAAAATATGGGGAAGAGAAGCTCAACCCAGCACTGGAGCTGCAGAGTTTAGGGTAGAGGCAGGCTATACCCACCCTACTCTGTAACAAGCGGGGACTGGGGGATGCTGGGAGAACCTGGAGGCCAGGCCTCCTTTAATACGGTAAATAGGTACCTCGGCTGTTTGTATTTGGAATCCACATCTCCATCCACAATAAACATGAGCAAGCCTCCTAAATGACCCGGTGTAGGTCAGAGGATGGAGGCAGACAGGCTTGCATAACTCACCAGAGGCCCTGAAGGGGATCGGGATTGGCAGAGCACTGGGTATGAACCCAGGTCTATCTCAGCCCCCAAAACGAGAACTCTGAGGAAAATTATAGGACTTGAGGTGCTACAATATGGTCTCAAACTTGCTCACCTACAAAAGTGAGTGCTACCTTAAGATACCGGGTTTCTGGCCCAGGTATGGAGTCCAGAGCTATGAGACCAGACACTCTCCAAGTCAGAGTGGTGAATTGGTTCTAGGGAGCCACCTCCATATGGAGCTGGGGAGATTTGGGGTACAGCTCCTTAGTCTGGTACTTTCTATCGTTGTATTCATTGGAGGAGATCTACTTTTCTGACAAAATTGAAGCAATTTTACTTCTAAAAGGGTAAAGTTAATATATATATATATATATAAATATATACACTCTATAATCTATTGTGGGGCTGAATTTTGTCTTGTTTCTCTGAGAATGCAGAATCTTATTAGAGATCCTCCAAGGTTTCAACTCGAAGGTTCAAACATCCTCCAAGGTTTCTCCCAATTTCAGTTTCACTCTTACATAAGGAGGGAAAGTCCTGTGTTACACGGAAGGACTTTCTTTTCCTGGTTTCTCTAAAGCAGAAAGGTTTTATAGAGTTTTATAAAGGACTCGTTATTCGGACTAGTTGGTGAAGGGTGGGCAGGACAGTCCAGTAGGTCACTTCCTGAATGAGTGCTGAGGTCCTGAGCTAAGTGAAATAATTAGGCCACAAAATGACAATTACGGTCTGAGTCCCCTTATGCAACGTAAGCTAGTGTCATCATAAGCACGGGAAGAATGGGATGAGTGAGAAGCTTACTGTCTAGCAAGCACAGAGCTTCCACTGGCTAAGAGGGAAAGAGCTGTAGAGAAAACCAATACATTATCAATACCTTCAATGCCGCTGAACTTCATACTTAAATTTTAAACTGTATTCCTTTTAAAGGTTAAAAACATTTACATGTTTAAATGTTGAAAGATTAAAACGTTTAGCACATTTGAAGTTTTAAATTTTGTAAGGTCCATCTATCTTTTTTTTTTTAATTAAGAGAAAAATACTGTCGCTTAAATGAAAACTGGAGTCATAAAAGTAAAACAAGAGGGAAGGAACTTGCTGAGTTTGGTGGTGAGAGATGAGGGGCGGGGGGGGGGAGAGGGAGAGAGAGAAAAAGAGAAAAAGGCAAAAGGGAGGGAGGGAAGGAAGGAAGGAGGGAGAGAGAGAGCAGGGAGAGAAGAGGGGAGGGGGAGGGGAAAGAAGGAGGGAGAGAGAGAGAGAGAGAGAGAGAGAGAGAGAGAGAGAGAGAGAGAGAGAGAGAGAGAGAGAGAGAGAGAGAGAGAGAGAAACATACAAACTGCTCAGGAGCACACCCAAAGCTAGAGAACTGGACAGAGCGCCAGGCGGTTGAGCATCGGGCTGTGGCTCCCCCTAGTGGCACAAAGGTGGGACGAACAAGCCTTGGGAGCTCATTGGAAAGAACTGACTGATGTTCTGAAGTGGTGGAAGCCAGACCACGGCCCCAAAGGAGCAAAGGTATTTGGGATAGAGGTGTAGTGAACTAATATAAGGTCAGAGAAGACAGGACAGAGATGGAAAGGAGGGGTAAAAAGAGAGGCATCTTAGAAAAAGACAAACCCAAGCAGCCTGCCCATGAGCTGGGGAGAGGGGTGGGTCAGAATGGGTATCCGGGCACAGCTGGGCTGCATGGGCGCAAGCACACCAGAGAGAAAAGGTCCCGAGACGGTATAAATTAGACCCTCCTCTCCCTAGAGAGCTAGAAAGGGCCGCGGATGTTTTCCCACTTGCATTGCAGTTCCTCTCATTTCTGTTCACCACATACCTGGATGTGTGTCCTGTGAGAGAATCTCATGTAATTTCAAGAAGAGTAGGGCCAGTCTGATGGCTCAGTAGTAAATATACTTTCTGCCAAGCCTGACAACCTGAGTTTGATCCCCTAAACACACATGCTGGAAGGAGGGCACTCTGACATGTTCTCCTCTGACCTCCATATGATATATGTGACATGCTATGCGCGTGCACGCACGCACGCGCGCGCGCACACACACACACACACACACACGGCACACACGCAAACACAATATAATTTTTTTTAAAGAGAGTAATGCTACAGCTCTCATCCTAACCTACAAGTCTGTGAGGGAAAACAGTTAAATCCAGCAAGTGATAAATTAGTAGTGAGCTCACCCATCCGGATGCCCCCTGCCACCAAAGCATGCTGTCTCTCACCTCTCATTAGCCTCCTAGATAGAGAAGTCTGGCTTTAGGTAAGCCCCAAGGGCAGAGACCTGTGGGTCCACACATTTGCCTGATACATTTTTCTGTCTCTAGATTGGGCATGTACATGCTACGGCATCTGTTCGAGTGATGGAGACACACAGGGAGAATGTTTGTGTACCCTGTGAGAAGTAGACCGTCACCCTTGGACTCTCCATACAGGCTGTCTGGGATAACCTGTGTTGACTCTGTGTGTCCACTTTCTTCTTTATTCTGCTCGTATTTGTTGAGTGGCCATATGCTCCACTGCTCAATCTGCAAAGTTTCAGGGATACAGTGGCAAACAAGATTGAGGTGAATTCCCTCAGGACTAACACAGCTAGATTCTGATTCATCCTTTCATTTGTGTTCCAATCTCTTTGACCTTTCTTCAGTTGCATACAGTTGCTATGTGGCAACCCTCTACTAAGTGTGTGGTACCTATTTAATACCCCAAGGCACTTCAGATAGAATACTTTAAGACTGACATCCTTGTATGCGAGAGGAAATGCAGCAGTGACCCCAAGCCACTCAGCAAGATCTGTTCTCCGTCTGGAACTAGGCTTTACTTTGCACCCTCTAAGCCTTTCGCCCTCCTTTCTTCTCTGATGTCACATCTTTAATGTTCTCTGCATTTAGATCTAAAGACTCCATTTCAATTATTCACTTAACCCCTAGACAGATGGCCTCAAGAACACTTGACCCTCACGCCATCAAAGCTCCAAGCCAAGATTGCCTCATAGAAAAGCTCTGCAAACTTCAGAGGAGTTTGCCAGGTCCTGAGTCACAGCATGGCCACCCTTGCAAACTTCTATGCTATTTTTTGTCAGGGCCAGCCTTTCTGGAGGCTTCTTAGCCATTTGGATGTAGCCAGCCCCTCTGCCCAGGACCCCTTGGGGTCACAGAGCCTGGAACAGGTGCTTCCTCCTTTCCAGGTTGTCACTGCTCTTCTGTAAGCTCAGAGGCCTTTGAGGTCCAACCTCTGGCACTGCTTGCTAGACTCCTGTGCTATGCTCCTGCGGGACTAGTAAGGGGCATTTCTCCTGGTTAGTACTTGCCAGTATGTTTGTCTGATTCAGAGATGGTTTTCACCAGTCGAACACAAGGCTCCTGGAGGGAGGAGGTCTAAACCCCCAAGCTCTTCCTTGCACCTTAGTATCCAAAACTACCCCTGAGACTCAAGACTCCCAACAAACACATGTATGCTGGTGACAGATGGATGAATTGTGCTAGAAGGGTGCCAGCCACCAAACAAACTGACCCTCAATAGAGTCCTAAAGCGTTCAGGTGACAGATATTAACACGTCACCATGCTCACCCCAATCCTGCCTCCTCGTGGGGCCAACACATCTTCTATGAAATCACCTCAGCCTCCCTGCATCAGCATGTGCAATTTTCATGGACTGGACTTGAAATTGTTCCTCGCAGAGGCTGGAGACATGGCTCAGTGGTCAAAGAGGTCTTGCTGCTCCTACAGAGGACCTGGGCTCCATTCCTGACACCCAAGGCAAGTGGCTCACACGCACCTGGATCTCCAGGGGATCCCAGGCCTTCTCTGGCATCCTCAGGCAGAAGGGCACCTCTTAACTTGTTCTCATCCATGCTGGACTGCCCACCTGCCATTACCACACACGTCATCCCTTGCATCTGTCCTTCAAGCGGTAGTTTATTTCTGAAAGTAAAAAAACCTCAAGTTTGGAGAAAGAAAGATTGAGAAGAATGAGTGGATTTTTTTAATCTTTTAATAGTGATTACAACAGGAGAAGTCCATGGTACCATTCAGTGAGTGTAGGGGGGTAGAAGGCAGGTGTGTCCCACATTGGCTGATGTGTATGAGGGACTCCTAAGAGGCAGGTTGTTTCTGGTTTTCCTCTATTAGCACAGTGACCACCCCAAGCCAACTTCATGTGTAATGTGTGCAGAGAGACTCAAGAGCTAACCCAGGTCTTATGTGCTTCAGGAAAATTTGTGAACTTTTGTTAATCTTTAAGTTTAGTTTGTGTGTGTGAGGTGTGTGTGTGTGTGTGTGTGTGTGTGTGTGTGTGTGTGTGTGTGTGCTGTCACACCAACATGAAGGCCAGAAGACAACTTTTGCCTTTTCTTCTTTCAACCATGTGAATCTGGAGACTCAAATTCAGGTCAGGTTTAATGGCAAGCATCTTTGCCTACTAACCCATCTTATGGGCTTTAGATTACAAACAGACAGACAGACAGACACATACATATATGCAACTTTGTTGGCCTTGATGGTATAGTTCTTTGTTTCCAGTTATGTGGGAGACTGAGCCAGGAATTGGGTGTTCAGACAGCGTGAGTTCAAAGACAACCTGGACTACAGGTGACTTCGAGGCCAGCCTAGGCAAATTTGGTAGCTCCGCTGTCTCCAATTAAAAGGTAAAAAGAGACTGGGAATGTTCCTCAGTGGTAGAACTGGCTTGGCTTGTGGGAAGGAAGCCCTGGTTCCATCCATACTACAAAACGCTGCAAGCTTCAATCGCCTCTAAATGAGAATTAGGGTAGCGTAAATGCTGCATTCCGTCAGGCTCAAAATAAAGCTAGGGAAGAAAGAAATGGAGAAAACGGAAGAGGAGCTGCTGGGTTTCTGAGGAGGTGACAATCATTGGACTTGTTGCTGTCACCAGGAGTGGCTCTTTTTGGCTGCTGGATCCGAGCCAGCCCAGGAGATAACACCCTCAGGGCTTGCTCCCCTCCTTTTGGGTTTCTTCCCTTCTATGCAGACCGCTAGGGCAATAGGAGCTGCTGTCACAAGCTAGGGCCATGGCCACAGCACCCGGGGAGCGGCTGCAGGAGGAGGCACGGTGCTCAGTGTGCCTGGACTTCCTGCAGGAGCCCATCAGCGTTGACTGTGGCCACAGCTTCTGTCTGCGGTGCATATCGGAGTTCTGCGAGAAATCGGACAGCGCTCAGGGAGTCTATGCTTGTCCCCAGTGCAGGGGTCCCTTCAGGCCCTCCAGCTTCAGACCCAACCGGCAGCTGGCCAGCCTGGTGGACACCGTGCGGCAGCTGGGGCTGGGCACCGGACACGCGGGGTCGCGTCAGTGTTCGAGGCACGGTGAGGACCTGAGCCGCTTCTGTGAAGAGGACCAAGCGATGGTGTGCTGGGTCTGCGACACCAGCCCTGAGCACCGGAGCCACCGCACGGAGCCGCTGCAGGAGGCAGCCAGCCGCTACCAGGTGAGCGAGCCTTTGCTCAGGTTCTCATCTGGAAACTGGGCAGATGATCTCGGAATGTAAAGGGACATGTTCCAGACAGAGCCAAACCGTGCTACTGCATGCTTAGTAACTAAACAACTCCCAAGCTCCTTCCTCCTCCGGTCTCCTCCCCGTTCTTACTAGCTCACACTCACAGAAGCTCTGGTGGCTTTCACTCTTGGGAACCCGGGGGTTGGGCATATGCTAAATCCAACCTCCTATCTTAAAGGGCAGCGCCTGTGCGCGGCTCTCCCCCTGCTGAGCACAGACTCCACTCTCTAAGGAGGGGTTTCCTACCGCTTCTTGTGTGTGTTATCTTGGCAAAAGCAGAAGGCTGCTGGCTCCCTCTTCTTCCTCCGAAGTTGCTAGACTCGTTTTAAGAACATTTACGTTTCTTCCTGAGGAACGAACACAAGGGACACCAGCGTGGTTTCCTTCCTTGACAAACTTGACCACCGCGTTGCACCGGGCAGTAGCTTTCTTAAGATGTTTGCTGGGTTGATTTCTCTAAAATTAAAAATTAGGGGGCTGGGGATTTAGCTCAGATAGAGGCGCCTACCTAGGAAGCGGTAAGGCCCTGGGTTCGGTCCCCAGCTCCAAAAAAAAAAAAAAAAAAAAAAATTAGGGTCTTTGTCTCTCTCTCTCTCTCTCTCTCCTCTCGATTTTATTGCTTGCTTTCCCTCAACCTTGTAAAAATTTAGGCATGAGTTATTTTCTAGTCAGATTTTAGAACTATGATCGCCCCCCTGCTTAAGTCCTGAAAATGTCACACAGAGCTTGGCTAGTGATACATTTCTGATACTGTTTTCTATATTTATTCTGTAGTTTTTTTCTCAATTAAATGCCAAACAAACATCATCTCGACCTCTCAGCCAATCAGCTGTAGGCCCTGTGCTAAGTGTGTACAGCTCTTATCCTAACCAAACAGATCCCTCAGAATCTGCTCTGTCACTGTTGTCCCTAGGTCGGCTGTGCTGTTTGTCACCTCCTTGGTGTGGCTCAGGCAGGGTTTCTTTGGGCCTGGTGGAGCTTTACCCCATCTGCTGAGCTAAATGTTTCAACAGCAAAGCAAATCCCACCCAGTCTTGTCAGGCACTACCGTGAGTTCCAAGGCCATTTTTTATGCACATTCTACACAGCCCTATAGTGCCTGCCTTTCAAGTGTGAACTGTGTGTGTGTGTGTGTGTGTGTGTGTGTGTGTGTAGTGGTTATTGGGTAGCTTTTATGGTGGGGTTCATACATTTTTCTTCCAAAAACATCTCTGTGCATGTGTCCTCTGCAATCAAGTATCCACATGTGCCTCTAGCAGGGCCCTGGTGCTGAAAAGAGAGATTTTCGTCCTCTCCACTCCTTGGGTAGGGCACTTGCTGCCACCCTGACAATCTTGATTGATCCCAAAACCTATGTGATGGAAGGATATCTGGCTTCTGCACACCATATCTATCCTCCATATGTGTCTGGGGCACTCTTGTGGACACACACACACACACACACACACTAAATAAATGTTCTAAAGCCCTTATATTAAATGATAAATAACCCTTTAGTCTGTCAATAGCAGACAGCTTTTCCTCTGCTGCAACATTGTTTTTATTAAACATTTTTTTTCAAAGTGGCATTATGTTTTACAGATCACAACTATTTGTCATTACAATTGTATTTCTGACCACTAAATATTTTTCTTTTTTAACTCACACTTTAACATTTTGGTTATTATTGGAAAGAGTGACATAATGACAAATTTTAGGCACATCTTGGTGTTGGGCACTGGTGTTGGGCACTGGAGGAGGTAGGTGTCTGCTGAATTTCGTGAGTCCAGAGCTCTGTTGGCGACTCCCTGGCTGATCTTTGTACTTTACATCTGAGCAAACTCTAAGGGCTGAGAGGGCACATCTACAAGGGTCTTGTCTTCCCAAACAGAGGATGCTCCAAGTGGCTTTGGAACTTGTGAAGAAGGAAATGGAGGAGGCTCTGACCCATGAGGCCAACGTGGGAAAGAAGACCATCATCTGGAAGGTGAGACAGAGCTGTGGCTTCAGGGACCTTGCAGGTCAATAATGTGAGACGTTCCTCCATCACGTTCAACTCTCTCCCACTCGTGTTCCAACTCATTATTCCCTCTAGAAAAGCATGATAGTGCCTTCCTGGGCCAACCTGTCCCTTTTAAAATCCTCTTCATATGACCTGACGTAAGTAAGTAGTTTTGCTATCTGAATCTCATGGTCAGACTCACTACTGGAACCCGATCACCTCAGCCCACAATTCATAAGCAGATCTGTAAGATGAATGAAAATAATCAATGTTACACAGCACGTATAACAGAGGGCAGAGAGCAGCAACCATCCTGTACACAGGACAACCAGCTGTCTGCAGTCATCCACCCACGCGTTCCTCTTCTGCACCTCAACAGCCCACTTTATTTCTTATGCATCTCATTTGCATACCGGCAGGCGCATTGCTTCTAAACCTGAGGATGAGTCACAACTTGGAGCACGCTGCTGCCATCTACTGGGCACAGCCGGGAATGGTGCTGAACACTGCAGGAGGGTTGTCCCACCCTTGCATTGAAACAAAACACTCACCTACAAATGCATTGGGCCGCACAGCTGCCCTAGCACACTAGCAGCTGGCCTATGGGCCCTTGGCTGGACACCCGCTACAGTGTTCAATATTCTACCCATACCTGAGACAGAGCTACCTGATCAGACTCTCAGTGGTATCAGACTGTGCAACTTAGAAATAATATATGCAATGTGTTGTATGATAGCCAAGACATATTCCAAGATACACTATTTTCATCCTTCTACAAATAACCTTTTCTATATCTCTCTGAATCTTCCCTTCCTGTTTTGGTTGAAAGTCCTTTATATACAGATGATTCCTTGACCCCATAAGAATTGGTTTCTGTTTTTTGTTTCTCCCCTACATTTCTCTTCAGGGATAAATCTTATTCCATTCTAATCACAGTATCCAATCTGAGTGAAGTTAAACATTGGTTCTAAAATTAATGATATCCAGGTTTATAATTCAAGTCACTTGCTCCTGATCTTGACCTCCCCGTGGACTTAGGCAATCAGGCCAAGTTCAGGAGCAAGCCCAGGGTCCCCACATCTAGACCCTCTAGTGGCTAGCTAGCTGACATAGATGTGATGCCAAGATTTCTACTTGAAGACAAGTGTCCCTGAGTGGTTTACAGTCAGTAAGGTGACCACAGGACTCACAGGCAACAAGAGAAGTTTGATAAATACCACCATGATCTTCCCGTCTCAGCACCTGTAACTTTCACACACAGAAGGACGAAGTGAGGACAGATGGATTGCAGATGCCTCTCCTCACCATTATGCCTCCGTCTCCCCACCCTGAGCCTGACCCACTATAACCCTACAACTACATAGGCTCTCAGTCTGGCTCAACATTAGTAGTGTAGCCTCCCACAGGGCAGAGTGTTACATATATGTAAAAGGAGCCTGGCCTTGAGGAAATGAAGGTGTGAAACTCCAATCCACCTGATTTTAGAAGGTGATCGTGACCATAGGAAGGGAGGGATTTAGAAGATGGGGAGGGAGGATGAAACATCTGAGGAAGGCACTGTCTCAAGAGATTGTTGATACAGCCAGTTCTAAGGGGGAGAATAGCATCCTGTCCTTCAGTGAAACCAGGAAATTATAAACATTAGAAGCAGGAGGTAGATGCTCTGGGGGTAATTTGCCTCTTACACTCAGTTAACAGCTGGTTTCCTGAAGACTAATTTGATGAGAATCAAATTGAGACACAGTAGCCCGTAGCAAAATCTATTCCTCGGATCACTTCAGGAGTTGTAGATGTGAGATCTTTAGGTGAAGACCAAGACAACAATGCGGAGCTCATGCAAGCCAGCGCCCGAGGGACTCTTAGTGCTTGCTTGGTTCTGCAGGAAACGCTAACCACCATCACCATGTAGTGAAGAATGCTCAGGGCTGGGGAGGCAGCTCAGTGGGTAAAGTGCTTGTCGTGCAACCACGAGGACTTGAACTCAGATCTCCAGCATTCACATCTAAAGCTCAGTGTGGCAGTGCGTGCCTGAAACATCCATGCTGGGGTTGGGGGTGCAAAGACAGGCAGATTCCTGGGGCTTGCTGGCCAGCCTGGCTTAAACAGTAAGTACTGGGTTCGAGGGGGAACCCTGTCATTCCGTAGACAGCAATAGAGGAAGACACCTAAAGTAGATTTCTGGCTGCCCCTCTACATATCCTCTCACAGGTGAACACACCTGCACACACACACACACACACACACACACACACACACACACACACACACACACACACACACACGTGGGCGCATAGGCGCCTTTAAAAGAACATCTGTTCTTAATTACAAGTCCAGGTCTCTTTAATCTTTCTGCTGTTGTTTCTAGTAGACACAGTGGCTAGTCCTAGTAGGACAAATAGTAACATAGTAAATAGTGAGCCTATGCTGGACACTGTTCACAGACAGACAGATGGTCACTGACCTCCCCTTGCTACACCTCTCTCCTATTTTGCCTATTGATACTAAATCTTGTATCTAGAAATGCTTCAAAGCTGTGTCAAATTGGGATCCTGGGTCCAGCATCCTTTCCAAACTGGTGCTTTGCCAGACTCCCCTCATACAAATGGTCTCCAGCTTCTTCATGCTGTTAGAATACAGCCAATACAGGCAGAGTACAGCCCACGGTCAGTTCATGGATGGGAGAGCAGCGAGGACTCTGGGCTTGTCTTCCCAGCTCCACTGCTCCACAAGTGAGAGCAGGAGGCCCCTGCTGCACCTCACTTCATCTCCATGCCCCTGCCTGCTGTGTCCCCCCATAGGAGAAAGTGGAGATGCAGAGACAACGTTTCAGGCTGGAGTTTGAGAAACACAGGGGCTTTCTGGCCCAGGAGGAGCAGCTGCAGCTGAGGCGACTGGAAGAGGAGGAGCGAGCAACCCTGCAGAGACTGCGTGACAGTAGGAACCGGCTGGCCCAACAGAACAAAGCCCTGAAGGAACTGGCTGAAGAGCTGGAGGAGATGAGTCAGAGGCCAGCGGTAGCACTGCTGGAGGTGAGACGAGCTCCAGGGGGGACAGAGGCAGGTGTGCAGCCAAGGGACAGAGGTGGATCTTATCACTAACACCTAGGCATGCTCACTCTAGTAAAAGCGTGTAGAAACTGGTACGCACGGCTTGTGAATCAGAGAGGACATTAGAGGGCCAGATAGCTCACACTAATACAAAAACTTAAATGACGCACAGTAAACAAAAGAATGTTTGCAGGAAGTTATGTGCTGACTACCTTTAGATTACAGGTGACTCATATTCACATGCATATCTTAAATGAGAAAAATGCTGCCAGATATTAATGGCTTCCTTCTTTATCGGTGTAGATCAAATGATCAGCTTTAGTGTGATGCTTCAAAGATATTTAGTATTCTCTTAGAAAGGCATTAATGGTAACGTGTGTGTGTGTGTGTGTGTGTGTGTTTACCTCAAATAAATTCTTCAAATGTTCGATGCCCCTCCCCATTTCTATCTTCATTAGATAGAAGCTCCAACTCTATCAGAACAGCCGATAGGTAGAATTATCAATTCAGGAAATAGCTGTGGTGATGGGTTTATCGGGAATGGAGAAAAATTTCGTGCAACTCGGTTCTGTCCCGACTGTGGCTGATTGATTATGTAAAGTCTTATTTATTTACTGTAAATAGCATTTGCAGTAAAGTTCATTGTCCCCTGAAGTTTCATCTTAGATGTTAGCAACTTTCAAATATTTCTAATGACGTCCTTTCTGTGTGTCCGGCCTGACTTCAGAAAGAAGTCGGAGATCCGACTCATCCTAGTATGTCTTTCATTTCCAGGGAGCGAGAGGAGTCTTGACGCGGTAAGTTTCATTTCTGAATCACTGTGGGGTGGTTGGTGCAGAGGGAGGTTCCTGGAGACCACATTGACACCTGTGTGCTCTGCATATTTCTAGAAGCGAAGCTATGACCAGGCTGGAACCAGAGGCTGTCCCTATGGAGCTGAAGACCGTGTGCCGCATCCCTGGGATGAGGGAGATGCTGAGGAAGTTCCAAGGTAGGTAGCCAGGCCCCCTGCGCGGTCCGCTTTTCGAAAAGAACGGGAGACAAGAATAGGTCATAGGAAATTAATTTGGGCCAGAACTGGAGAAAGATAAACTCACAATTCCTCTCCACATTGCCTGTAAGTCTCTCAATGTGTTTAAAAGATAAACTAAGACCAGGGTGTGCACATGCGCAGATTCAGCTGTAAGATCTGCCTCTTCCTCTCTGGCTCCGAGGCTTCTGTTCTATTCTTACCCGCAGCAGCCTTTGTAGACAGAGGCTTGATGCCTGGGCCAGGCTGTGAGTGCAGCTGACTGCGGACATCAGGCAGTGGTCACAGACCGAGCCCTAAATCCTAGAGGCAGAAGTCAGCAAAGGCTGCCTCGGTGCGTCATCAAGTTAAAGGGCAAATGAAACAGAAACCATCTTTTTTCCCCCCTGATCTCTCAATGACTCCAGAGCCTTTGGTCACCAAAATGTGTTAGAGTCTTTCCTGCAACAGCTGATCGATGCCCCAGTGGGTTCTCCAGCTGAGAATCTAACTCAGTTCACTTTATGGTAAGATCAGCCCAGAAATGGAATCAGGCTAACAGATCACCCTACAGGACGGACACTCTTCCCATGCCAGTAGCAAGCAGGCTGAGGGCTGTGGGCTGTGTTGCCCGAGGGTTGCTGGTAGCGCCATTTAAAAGTTTGTTTTTTGTTTTTTGTTTGTTTGTTTGTTTGTTTTGGTAAGCATGCAAAATAATGGATTTTTTTCTTTAATTTTTTTTCTCTAGTTTTGTTTTATACGTGAGTGTGTTTTGCCTCACTATGTATGTACAGTCCCTTCTAGGGCCAGAAGAGGGCTCTTCTGAAACTGGAGTTACAGATAGTTATCAGCCACTATGTGGGTGTTGGGAACCAAACCCCAGAGATACCTTCCCATACCCAGAAATGTATTCTTTATGATATTTTCATGTACATGCGACATTGCACTTTGCTCATTCTCAACCCCATCACCCGCTGTGGCCTTAACCCCGGTTGGTTTTTGTCCCTCACTCAAATATTCCCCCTTCTGCTTTCATACACTAAATCTGCACGAAGGTTACATATTTCCCACTTCCAGCTTCAGAGCTCCAGGGCTTCAGCCCAGGTCTGATTCATATTGAGTTGATTTGTATGTCAGGTGAAAGGTTGCTGCACTCTCCTGCATGTGGATATCCAGTTTCCTCTGCACCATTTGCTGACAGACTACCTTCCCCAGTGCAGGACTCTGGCCTTCGTGCTAACACTCATTTGGCTGTAGCTGTGTGAGTTTACAGCTGGGTCCTCTCTTGTATTCTGCTGTTCCACGAGTCTCTCTTTGTATTAACACCACACCGACTGTGTCACTATGGCTCTGTGGTATAATTTGAGATCAGGTACCGTGGTGCCTTTAGCATTGCTCTTTCTGTTCAGGATTGCTTTCTGTCCTGTGTGCTTTCATATGAATTTTAGGCTCGTTTTCCCTCTGTCTAAGATGTCCACTGGGATTTTGTGGGATCACTGTAATCTGTAGAGTGTTTTAAGCAACCGTACCATTTTCATAACGATTCTGCCAGTCTGTGGGCAGGGCCGGCTTTCCATCTTTGAATGGTGCCTTCAGCTTCTTCCTTTTCTGCTTCAAAGTTTTCTTTGTAGAAGCTCCCCCATTCCTTGGATAGGTTCATTCCCAGAATTTTGAGGAGGGCTTTTATTGTTATTTTTGTCTTATTTTGACCTTTTAGAAGCTATCATGAATAGTATTCTTCTTCATCCAGATCAATTTGTAGACAGAACAGATACTGATGTTTATATGCGAGCTGTTCATTCCACTGCTTTACTGAAAGTGTTGATCAGATCTAAAGTTCCCCGGTAAAATCCTTTAATGTGTGCGATTGTACCATGTGTAAGTAGGGATAATTTATTTTTTCCCCAAATTTGTTTATCTTGCCTTATTGCTCTGGCTAAGACTTCAAGTCTTACACAGTGTGTATTCTTGTCTCAGCCTTAACTTTAAAAAAAATGCTATGCCTATCTTACAACCTTTATTATATTAACTTATATTGACATATATCTCTTCTGTTCCTAGTTTCTTCATGGCTTTACTCCAGGTGGGCACTTTTAGCATTCTTAAATGTTTTTCCTGTATCCATTGGGATGATCATGTGATTTCTGTCCTTAGGTCTGTTTATGTGCTGGTGTCTTAGTCAGGGTCACCGTAGCTGTGATGAAATGTCATGACCAAAAATACGCTGGGGGTGGGGCAGTTATCCAGCTTACACTTGCACATCACAGTCCACCAACAATGGAAGTCAGCACAGGAATTCAAGTAGGGCAGGAACCTGGAGTCAGGGGCTGACACAGAGGCCATGGAGCGGTTCTGCTTCACATGGCTTGCTCAGCCTGCTTTCCTATAGAACCCAGGACCTCAAGCTCAGGGGTAGCCCCACCCATAATGGCCTGGGCCTTCCCACATCAATCACTAATTAAGAAAACGCTTGGGTTGGAAAGATGGCTCAGTCTCTAAAGGTTCGTAACCAAAAATATAAGAACGATGCCTTACAGCTGGACCTTATGACTGAATTTTCTCAATTGAAATCCCCTCCTTCCAGATAACTCTGGCTGTGTCATGCTGACGTAAGACTGGGCAGCATAGCTGGGTTGGGTATGTTGATTTGTGTTTATTGAACCATCTCTTCCTATCTAGAATGAAACCAGCTTAACAATGGAACAGTCCTAATGTGTTCTTGAACTTGGCTTGGAGGTATTTTACTAACATTTTCTGCCTCTGTTTTCATTATGGATGTTTGCAGCTTTCTGTGGTGCCGCCCTTCTCTCACTTTGTCGTCAGGGTGATCCTGGCTCCACAGAGAGAGTTTGGTGGCATCCTGAAGTAGTGCAGGTCACTGGCCCTGGCCTCTACTTCTGATCGAGCAGTTGCCAGTGGAGTTTCTTCAGACTCCCCTCCTCAGGAGCTATTAATACAATTAATTTGCTAGGCCAGCTTACAGAACACAGGAGAGTTCCCTTGTCCATTTAATGTGAAGGTGTCACAGAGCATGCAGAGGGACAGGCAGACAGAAAAGGTGAGTAGGGAGCAAGGAGAAGAGGTTCAGCTTCTGTCCCACCCTGACTATACACTCCCAATTCTGTCTACTCCTTCCAGGAACCTCTGTGGGGTTAGCTGTCTGGAGGCCACATTCTGACATTTTCCTTTTTAATTTTTATTTATTTTTTTGTTCATACACAAGGTTTAACTATGGCATTCGGGGGACTCTGGAAGTCCCATTGTGTACATCAGAGTTCTGTGAGGTGGAAATCAAGGTGTTTGCCAGGCTCGGCTTTTCTGAATGAGAGAAATAAGAAACCTTGAGGGTTCTTAGTAGTGCCTAAGGTTTCAAAGGCTGGTACTGTTGCTCAGGGATACTACACAGGCCCTAGGGCACATCCTCAGCACAGCAGTGGAAGGAAGGAAAGAAGAAAGGAAGGAAGGAAGGAAGAAGAAAGGAGGAAGGAAGGAAGAAAGGAAGGAAGGGAAGGAGGAAGGGAGGAAGGGAGGAAGGGAGGAAGGGAGGAAGGGAGGAAGGGAGGAAGGGAGGAAGGGAGGAGAGGTAAGGTTTTGCTATGCATTTCTGTTTATTCTCATGCTGGTAAGCTTTTGCTATGCATTTCTGTTTATTCTCATGCTGGTAAGGTTTTGCTATGCATTTCTGTTTATTCTCATGCTCTGCAAAACCCTTTCCACAGTGGACGTGAAACTCGATCCGGCCACTGCCCACCCAAGCTTGCTCTTAACGACGGATCTGCGCAGTGTGCAGGATGCGGAGGTCTGGAGGGATGTCCCGAGCAACCCTGAGCGCTTTGACACCTGGCCCTGCATCCTGGGCCTGCAGGGCTTCTCCTCCGGGAGGCATTACTGGGAAGTCATTGTGGGGGAAAGAGCAGAGTGGGGGCTAGGGGTCTGCCAAGACTCAGTGCTTAGAAAAGGGGAGGCCACACCGTCCCCAGAGAATGGCGTCTGGGCCATGTGGCTGCTGAGAGGGAGCGAGTACATGGTCCTGTCCTCTCCCTCGGTGCCTGTGCTCCAAGATGAGCGACCTCGTCGCATCGGGATCTTTTTGGACTACGAAGCCGGCCAAATCTCCTTCTACAATGTCACAAATGGGTCTTACATCTACACATTCAACCACCTCTTCTCCGGTGTTCTCAGGCCCTATTTCTTCGTCTGTGACACAACTCCTCTTATCTTGCCACCCATGACAGAAGCAGGGCCTGGAAACTGGACTTCCAGGAGTCTCCTTGATTTTGCTGTTGCTGCCAGAAGTGAGGAATACTAAACCCACCCAGAAGTGCTGCTCTTCAGAGAGGCGCTGGATAGATTGGGGGGGGGGGCTGTGCCCGCGTCCGCAAACCACGTCAATGCCCACTCTGCAGGACTAATGAGTGGATCCAGGGTGGTTTGCATACTGAGGAACTACATGGAGTGGATGACTCAGGAAAGGCAGCCTGCTCATCAAACACTGTTGCCAGAGGTTTCAAATTTTCTCGGTGCCTCTTCTCAGTGAAAAGCTAGAATTAAATGTTATTCTCCTTGCGTCTACAACCCTCCATACGGGGAGATTTGGGAATATTAATTCTATTCATTTCTGTTTATGTTTGCTTTTGAGACACAGGCTCCCTTTATAGCCAAGGTTATCCCCAAAACTCAGTGTCCTGGGTGCAGATGTGTGCCACAAGGCTTGGCTTAGAAAGAAGGTTGCTTCAAAATAACCTTATTCTACTGAGGTCCATAATTATTCAGAATCTTTACTTCCTTTATTTTACTCTCTCTCTCTCTCTCTCTCTCTCTCTCTCTCTCTCTCTCTCTCTCTCCCCCCTTCCCTCTCTCCCTCCCCCTCCCTCTTCTCCTCTCATTGTTTTGTGTTGTTTCTATTGCTTAGTCTTGTTTCTACTTAGTCTTACAGTACTTGTAGATTAATGCATTTGGAATCACTCCAAATGTAGGTTTGTATTTCCCGGCACTATGTTCAATAATCTTTCCTGTTGTTGCTTATTTAAAGATTTTATCCTTTTTATGTGTACAAGTGCACATGTCCGTGTGTCTGCTATGTCACAGCCGTGCTGGCAGAGGTCAGAAGAGAGTGTCAGCTCCCTTCGAGATGGAGTTACAGGTGTCTGTGAGCTGCCCAACATGTGCTGGGAATGGAACAGAAGGCAGTTTTAATCACTGAGCCATCTCTCCAGTCCCAAACCCCTTTATTCTGGATCAGTTCTCAATGATTTTGAAATCCATTACTCTAAACCCAGTATCCCCGATTCTTAGATCTTTCCTTTTTTCTTTAGAGTCATTGTTTATTTTAAACTATGTTTAAAAGAGATTTATGTGTATAAGTGTTTTGCTCCCATGTATGTTAATGCATCACGTGTGTGCCATGCCCCAGGTGGTCAGACGGGAGCATCAGCTTCCCTTGAACTGGAGTTATAAACAGTGAGTGGCAAGCCACCATGTGGGTGCTGGGAACCAAACCCTGGTCCTTTGTAGGAGCAGCAAGTGCTGTTTGATACTGAGCAATCTCTCTATCCTGGGTTAAATTTTTAAAGGAAGCGCGTGCTCTCACATTAGTGGTGGTGCCTCCTTGTCATCCTCGCATCAGGAAGACAGAGGCAAGACTTTGAGGGTGGTGTGGGCACTATAGCAAAATCCTGCCTCAAACAAACAAACAATAAAACAAAAAACAAAATAAAAACAAAACAAAACAAAAGACAAAAAGAAAAAGAAAGAAAGAAACAAAGAAGTCAGAGAGTGTAGCTCAGTTGTAAAAGCATTTGGTTATCTTATTTGTCATCCTGAATTTAATCTTCAACACCTAAACAGGCAAAAATCTCTCATTCTCTTAAACTTTTTTTTCAGGATTTAATAGCTAAGTAACTGGCTTGAAGTCAGACTTTCCATTTACACTCTATTCACTCACAGTGGTACATCTTCTTGGCATGGGGACAACATGTGCTTGCTTTCTGCCTCTGCACATGGTACTGGTTGTTAAGACCTCAATCATATCACCCAGGCTGGATGTGGATCCTAGGCAGGAAACACAGATGACCTGTTGTAATATAATGGAGACATTTGAGGTTATCACTGATGAGAGGCCAGAACTTATTTAAATACTATGTACATAAATGATAATGACATCTGATTTATTTCTACAGTAAAGTGTTCTGTCTTCTTTTTTAATGAAACCCCTAAAGGTCACTGAAGGCCACTTCCTGTCACCTCTCTGTATCTGTGTCTGCTAAATAAGTGTTAAGCAAATGTTAAAACGCCAAGTTCTGAACCTCCAACCCTAGAGGAATTATTGACAAATTTGGTTATCTGTGTCTTCGATATTCTGCAAATATTTTCATCTTCCTCTCTATTTTAAAGTTCAAGGTTTTTTCCCCTTTCTCATGGATAATTTTAATGCTGACATTGTTACTTCTAATCATGTTATTGACACAGCTTCCTGCTGATTAGGGAGGCTGAGTTCCTTAGGGCAAGTTTGAGCCTCAATGTCAGGGTATCTAATTTCTTCTTTTCATCCCTTTGTACATGACTACTTGACAAACTGCAACGGACTGCGACCAACCACCAGCTGGCCAAGCAGCTATTGGGGCCCTAGCATTTACATACCATCTGAAAAATTCCCAGAATTCCAAGTGTCGAAAGGTTGTAGAAACTGTCTGCAGCTGGCAAAACCATGCCTTTGCTAGAGCACGAGGCAGACTGTAGTGAGCTGCTGCAGTGAAGCAGCCCTGTGTCCCCTCACACCTGATTGAAACAAAACCAGAGCCCCACAGCATTTCTGTGATTTTCAAAGAAGTCAAAATTCTCACTATACCCCCCAACATTAGAACCCTTTGTCCTAAGCTACAAATCTCAAGTTGTGTCTATGAATATCAACACTTGCATTTCCAGGAAACTAGATGAGTTCTTTACAGAACTAATTTCATAAATATTTTCCTCTCCTCCAGCCCTACTCTCCTGAATCAAGTCACACGTTTTTACTTAAATAGACCAGTGAATTACCTGGTCTGTTATCAGTGAATTATGTGAACTACATAAATAGACCAGTTTTCCCAGCACACTGGAAGATGGCGGGTGGCACTGGCCCTATCCACTAGTCTCACTCAGAGTGGCAGCCCCTACTCACAGCATCCCACAGGGCAGAGAAACTTGAGGCAGTAGAATTTGTTAAATTTGTCCTCTATCCCACGTCAGCCCCTCGGTTTGTGACTGGGTGTCTGACGCTCTGTTCTACTGCATGTAAAGGAGGAAAGAAAGGGTGTAGATACCAGCATGTGTGCAGATACTCACCTGGGGACTCACCTAGGCACACGGTTGCTAGCAGAGGATATTCTCTGTAGCTGAAGCTACATTTAGTGAAGAGGGCCTCTTCCGCCATATTGATGCCTTCCTTACCAATTGCCCCATTCTGTCTGTTGGGCCCCAGCATGGCCTTGATGACTTGAAGGATTCAGCTTCTATTAATTTTCCTATTTATTTTTCCCTCCACAGTAATATTAAAAACAGGGACACAAGTCTGTGGAGGTCGTTCAGTGGCCAACATTTGCCTGGCTATATGAGGTCCTAGAGTCTATTCACAATACCAGAGAGAAGCAATAAATATATATGTATTTACAAGGAAACCAGGGAGCTTAAGAAAATGATCAGTTCCTGAAGCTAAAATATAAATCCACGTACGCCAACCCTTCCCCAAGTTCAATAGTAAAACTAAAGAAATAGAAGATCGCCTGACAACTCATTAACTGAGTCTTTCTGTTAAACCATTTACTTACGACATCCTTCCAATGTCTAGAAAACCAGGATCTTTCTTCACATAAAATTATTGATTAAAGATTTTTTTTTTAAAAAAAAAAGACTGATTTTCAATGGATCTTGGGTTCTAAAAGGTGTGTGATCCTGTTCTGGGTTGAATTGGTCTGGTTGTTCCTCAGATGATTTTTTTTTAATTACTTTAAAGCCACCCAGCAATTCTTGTGAACAAGAGAAAGAAGAAAAGCAGTCCCTATGTATCTCTGTCCTTTGAACAACAGATTAGTGCCCACATTTTACTTGCGTGCTATATTAAATTATTTTCTATCAAGGGACAAATTCTCATGGCTCTCATTTCCTGGTTGGATCTGTGGGGACTGGAGCACCGAGGTGGCACAGGACAACAACCAAATGAACGTGCTAATGACCCTGGTGGGTTCAGAAGATTGCCTAGAGCGTGGGGATACCGAGGGATGCTGGCCTGGCCTCCCTCATGGATGCTGATGGCCTCAGAGTCTCATGGAACTCTCTCCGGGCTCCTCTGGGGAACACCGTCTTTGCAACTACAGCTTTCTGATCTGCAAACCTCAGGACCTTCAGACAGAGGGTGATGTCATGGCAGGAATATCACCTTGATTTTCTCCACAGTGACTCCAGCTGCATCTATGTGCATCTAATGGGGAAGGCACTGCACATCTGTGGGGCCACACCTTCTGCACTGAGGCGTGTAGTACACTAGCCACACCCAGGTACCGTGGCATTGTAGGTCCTGAATGTGAGAGCTGATCTCAGAGATTTGCACTTCTCAGTTGGTTTGTTAAACAAAGACAAGCTGTGGGCTTAGCTCAGCAGTAAAGTGCTCAGCTACCTCATGCTAGTTCCTGGTGAGGGGGAAGGTAACTCTGAGTACTGAGGCAGGACAGCAGCAGAAGCACAGGACACACATTGTGTTGCTTAACTGTAAGTAATGCGCCATTTTTACAGGATTAGGTCTAAAAGTGCTGAACAAACACAGAAAATATGGGCTTCCTTGTGTCTTAATATTGAAACTAGAGTTTGTAGGAAAATGAAAAACTGATTTTTGTCAGATGAAAAAAAGAAAAGAAAAGAAAATGAGATCTGAGGACCGAGTTTTATTTGGGTTACCCAACCCCACAACAGAAATGAAATGTATATCGGCTCCTTGTTGGATGACCCAGGTTCCCTGCTCTGAAAGGGTAATTCAGTATCCTGTACACCATTGTTATAGTCAAACTTGGGGTGGTGGTGGGTAAGAACTTTGGTCTTTAAATGATAAAATAATTTTGTTTAAAATTTTTTTAATTTTCAAGTAAGTGGGAGTATATCCTTTTGAATACTGCCAGCCCCTTAGGATCTGGCCAAAGTTCACAGCTTTGACTCCAATCAAGTGCAGACATTTCTGAGATGAAGCTGCACCCATGGGGACAGGAGACCTCCACTGTCAGCACCCACAGGTGACATCAATGTGACACACTGTCTGCTCATGCTCCCAAACACACAAACTACAGAGATGCTTTACAGGGAAAGGACCTCTCTGTGCAGACGAACAGCTCTGCTGTTTCCAACACCATCTTCAGTCTCCTCTTGGCCTTTCTACCTGTCACCTCAACCCATGTAGGGAGAACTCAGGGCTCCAACTTAGTGTCTGGTCCTATCCATGTTTCCCTCAGAGCAAAGAAGAGAAAGAGGAATTATTTCTCCAAGACAAGAAAACCCACCCTGCCGTGAGGCCCAGTTAAGCCATGAGTAACTGCTTGCTCTGTGTCTAGGTGTGAACCCTGCAAGGATGTGCTGGCTAAGGCAAGCCAGCACTGGGAGCTCTGTGTGTTGCATGCAAAGGGATCTCATTTGGTTTAATGTCTCTGAGACACATGGGGTCCTTTTTGTTGATCATTAGCCTTGTAGATAAGGTAATTTAAAAATGGACCCAGAAGAAAACTCAAGGACAGTTTTATTTTATTGTAGTTTACGAAACCAAGGGGCAGGAAAGATGGAGATCTCAGCAGCTGCTGGGAAGAGACAGGAATGAAGGGAGAGTGGGAGGGAGAGGAGAAGGGGGGAAGGAGGGAGGAGGGAGGGATGGAAAGAGGGAAGAGGGAGGGAAAGGGAGACAGGTTTCTTTACATTAGAGGTCATCAGAACAGCAGGCTCAGCAGGGATTCTCAGCAGCTGCTTGAGTTGGGTGAGCGCTTGGTTAAAGAGCAAGAGTGGATTTTGGCAAGTACCTGGAAAGAAGAAATAGAGACAAAGAAAAACATCCACTCTTTCTGAGTAGGCAGGCTTAGCAGGGAGGGCCTGTAAGCAGCTGTCCTGGGAGAGGGCTCTAGGGTCCGGAAACCCATTTCTCACTGAGGGACAACCCATTTCTCATGTCCTCGGAGGAGTCTTGTTTCCTTTCAATTTCTGGCTTGTCTCCCTATGGGCGAAATAAGATTTTCCCCCTTGTCTAAGGAGGTTTCAGCTTTGTCTAGACAAGCAAAGCCCCTGGTGTCTAAATGAAAGGGTGTTATTGACAACTAACTAAGTCATTTGTAAAGTGACTTGCTGACTGAGAATGCTATTTGTCTCAGAGGAGGTCCCTGTGTTAGTGTTCATATGTCTCAGGGAGGTGACCAGATGTCCAAGGCACCCATGTCTACATCAGAAAGGATCTGGTCAGCTATGGCTCAGAAAATTTTGACCATGAAGCTGGCACACATAGGCATATACCTCTAATTGGTCTGGGAAGAGCTGGCTTTGAACGGCTCTTTTAATTCTCTTTTTCTCTCCATCAAGTTCTATCAATACAACAACAATTATGCTGCTCTGGACAAGAAGTACTTGCACAGAGAGCTGAAATCTTGGACCTAAGGTAAGGTGCTGGGAGCAGCAGGGGAAAGAATATCCCTTCAGAGTCTGATTCAGAAAAAATAAGGGGTGTGCCCTTTCAGACAGCAAAGGTGTCCTGTACCTGTTAAATGCCAGTTCCTCACAAAGGCCAGCGCTAGTGGGACAGCCCTGTGGAGTTGCTGGAAGGATGGTGCTCTGTCTTGATTTGAGGTCTAATGTTTTCTTGTGCTTTAATATTGTTTTGGCTTCATGGAGAAAGAAAAAAAAAACTCATGTTCGAGAAATCAACAGCTCAGTAGAATCAAATTTGACGTAGTGCATTGTGTGAAATCTAGGTACTCTGGTAATGTCTTCAGACCTCACAGAGACACAAGCCTGAGGGTATGAGAGCCAGCTGATTTATTTTAAAACAGTGCCAGGAAAGCAGCCTTTTATGATCTGATGGCACGGAAGGCACTAGTGTAAACATTCCCGTTAGACATGAACATAGAAAGTCACCAATTCTTCCCAGGGGAAAGTCGTTCTTGACTGTGTCAGTCAGGAGAATAAACAGTCAGGGAAGGAAATCTGAACTCAGGCTGTCCTGAAAAATCAGACCCAAACCATTCATTCATTCACTCACTCATTCATTCATTCATTTTTTTTTATTGTGCTAGGATGTGTTTCTTAGTTCCCAGGACCCTGTTGGAAGCACCAGCTTGTTGCTATAGTGACTGGAGACCCATTGCAGCAGCTTGTGTGTTCAGCCCTCTTTCCTTTTCCTCCCTCGTCTCCATGTTTAGGAGAATGCAACGGAGAGTTGGGGTCCTGATCTCTGAGAAGGTAATGACAAAGATAAAAAGATAGGCTGGCATTTGTTCACCACTCCTGGGTCTGGAGGGCTGGCTTGGTGGTTCAGAACTCTCACGGCTCCTGCAGAGGACCTGTGTTAGGTTCCCAGCACCCATGTCAGGAGGCTCACAACCACCTATAGCTCCAGCTCCAGTGGATCCCATGTCCTTTTCTGGCCTCTGCAGGCACCTGCACAGAGACAGACAGACAGACAGACAGACAGACAGAGAGAGATGCTTATACTCTTGAACTAGAAAGTATCTCTGGAAGGACACACTTGTAAAGTGAAGTGTGAAGTAAGAGAGATCCATTTTTACATCTTTTCAAAAAACTATAACAGAATGAAATAAAATGACTTGTAGGAAAACAAAAGGTTTATAAACAAGCGATTTTTAAACATGAGAACTGTTCTTTTTAAAAATTTTTTATTAGATATATTTTTATTTACATTTCAAATGTTATTCCCTTTCCCTGTATCCTGTCCATAAGCCCCCATCCCCTTCCCCTCCCCCATACGGGTATTCCCTCCACCCCACCCCCTTGCCCCCACCCCCGACATTCCTCTGCACTGGGGGTCCAACCTTGACAGGACCAAGGGCTTCCCCTTCCACTGGTGCTCTTACTAGGCTGTTCATTGCTACCTATGCAGTTGGAGCCCTGGGTCAGTCCATGTATAGTCTTTTGGTAGTGGCTTAGTCCCTGGAAGCTCTGGTTGGTTGGCATTGTTTTTCTTATGGTGTTGCAAGCCCCTTCAGTTCTTTCAGTCCTTCCTCTAATTCCCCCAAAGAGGGTCCTGTTATGAGAACTGTTCTTATTGATGACCGAGGGCTTGAAATTTAAAACATGAAGGCACTGACTTACAATCACCAATAACAATGAGTTATATATTTAAGAGAAATCTGCAAATTGCATAAAATACTTAGAAAACATGGCAATGAATGATTTTGGAAAAAAATTATTTATTTGCAGGCATAGTGGTACATACCTTTAATTCTTGTGCTTGGAAGGCAGGAGGATCTCTGTGAATCTGAGGTCAGCCTTATCTCCATAGTGAATTCTAGGCAAAGTGGGGCTACAAAGTAACACTCTGTCTCAGAGAGAGAGAGAGAGAGAGAAGGAGGGAAGAAAGAAGGGAGGGAGAGAGAGAGATTATTTATTATTTAGTTATTCAGTTATGTGTGTGTTCTCATAATACATTTTGCTTTGTTGTGTAGCTCAGGATAGCTCTGCGCTTGATGCGTAGCCAAAGATGGCCTTGACTCTGCCTGCCTGTCTCCTGACCACTAGGATACACCACATTTTATTTACATGGTGCTGGATGGTGCTGAGGATGAAACTTGGACTTAATGCATGATAGGCAAAAGTGAACCCCAAGCCCCATATTTTGTTTTCTACATATTTGAACTTACAATATCTGGGTGGTGAACATTTCAAGTGATATCACCTGCCTATGCTCATCTGATTTTAGCAATTGCTTGTTTCCCATTTATAATACCATTGTCTGTTAAATAACTAGTGTTGTTAACTAGAAGTTATTAACTACATACACGCACTTGTTCTGCAAACCATCTGTCTTTTGATGAGGTGAAGATGGTCTGGAAGGTGTGTACCCTTTGACTAGGGGGTTCAGGACTGATTCCTACACATGAGATTATGGTGGCAAAGAGAAAAGCACTCAATTCTCAGTTCTGTAACAGAAACATGTTTCTTTTATTAAAACAACATACACAGCCTTGAAGTGTATACAGAGAAGTGGGGATCTCTTAAGAACTATGATATCAACTTAAACCCTCATCAAGCATGCGCGAAACGGTTAATGTCTCATGCCTTTCAGTGACCATGCAGCACTGGTGCAGGGCATATAGGCCACCTCAGCTTTCCTGTATACCAAAGAGATTAGGGGGTGGAAATTGGTAGAGAAATTGGGTTTGTTTACACTTTGACCAAGCTTGGGTGGGAAAGAACCTCCATTTCTCTCTGCCTTTCCAGTAACGTGCTGCAGAAGCAAGGGACTATGCATGTGCTATTTAGCTGTGGGGTGGGTTGACCAATCTTTTCCCGGCAGGATCTGAACCTGGACCCTGGGCCTTCCCCATTTCCTGTTCTAGTAAGAAGACTCAGTGGGAAAGGGACTTTCCCTGCCAAGCCTGATGACCTGAATTTGATCCCCAGAGCTCATATGATGAAGGGGGAAAACTGATTCCTAAAAGTTGTCTTTGTACTTGCTAAGGTAAGCTAACACACACACACACACACACACACACACACACACACATGAAATTAAAACAAAACTTTAATTGGGATCTAATTTTTCTTTAAAGCAATATTTCCTATGTCCTTTGGGGAAAAAAAAGCAAGCACCATGGTGCCGAGACAGCAGGCCCAGAAAGAGGTCTCGTGCACATGGTTTCACTGATAACCCATTGTCTCCTATGCCATTTTTCTATCCAGAAATCCAAAATTCACTACAAATAACAATCAAAAGAACAGAATGTGTCCCATGCATCCCAAGCAAATGACAGTTCATTTGATCCAGAGGAGGATGGTGCTTCACCTCCACATTTAAGCTCCTCTCTGCTGGGAACAAGGCTCTAGATGCTTTTGCTCTTGTCAGTCTTGATAAACTTTAATGGTTTATGGTAGATTTCTTTACATTTTTCAGTAGATTATAAAATGTATGATATATATATATGTATATATATATATCATACATTTGTAAAAAATTTAAACATATTTCTAGGTAACACCAGTCTGTCCTTGAATTACCAAATTATCAAAAATCTCAAGGAAAAAAAAACCCAGAAATTTAATTTAAAATACATCTCTGTGGGAGTCAACCCATATGGGCTCACATGGGTGAAGTCCCCATTTCCCATCATCTGTGCTGGGCATCTTCAAATGCGCTTGGTTGATTATGCTGGGCTGAATTTTGTGTTCTTTGCCTTTGGACAGCTTGGGGTGGTGGGTCTGGAGAGAATAAAAATCTGGACCATAGTATGGTTCGCTTTATGGAATTAGAGGCGAGAGTAGAGGGAGTGAGGCAGATACACTAAGGAGCAATTGCTGGGGTCAAAGCCAACCCTGTCACATTCTACTCAAAACAACTGGCTTCCCACGTACATGACGCAGTTTGCTGGTCTGTCAGCATTGCTACATCCTTGTTGGAATTAAACAAGTAATAAATAACTGAAGCTCTGTCCGCTCCGATCACTGTTAGCATTGATGTCTTCCTCAGGTGCGCTAAAGATGGGCGCCGACAACGACAGCACCTTCAGCCATTTCATCCTTATAGGCTTCTCTGACCGGCCCCAGCTGGAGAGGGTCCTCTTCGCCATCATCCTGCCCGCCTACCTCCTGACCCTGCTAGGCAACAGCACCATCATCCTGGTGTCCAGGCTGGACCCGCATCTGCACACCCCCATGTACTTCTTCCTCACACACCTGTCCTTCCTGGATCTCAGCTTCACCAGTAGCTCCATCCCACAGCTGCTCTATAACCTCAGCGGGCCGGACAAGACCATCAGCTATGTGGGCTGTGCTCTGCAGCTGGTCCTGTTCCTGGGCCTGGGGGGTGTGGAGTGCCTGCTGCTGGCTGTCATGGCCTATGACCGCTTTGTGGCAGTCTGCAAGCCCCTGCACTACATGGTCATCATGAGCCCCAGACTCTGTATGGGCTTGGTCTCAGTGGCCTGGAGCTGCGGGGTGGCCAATTCCTTGGCTATGTCTCCGGTGACCCTCAGCCTACCCCGCTGCGGGCACCGCAGGGTAGACCACTTCCTCTGCGAGATGCCAGCTCTCATCAGGACAGCTTGTGTCAACACCGTCGCAGTGGAAGGCACTGTCTTCGTCCTGGCAATAGGTATCGTGCTGTCACCCCTGGTGTTCATCTTGGTCTCCTATGGCTACATCGTGAGAGCAGTGTTGCGAATCCGCTCCGCTGCAGGGCGGCAGAAGGCTTTCAATACCTGTGGCTCGCATCTCACTGTGGTCTCGCTTTTCTATGGGAATATCATCTACATGTACATGCAGCCAGGGAACAGCTCCTCCCAGGACCAGGGCAAGTTCCTCACCCTCTTCTACAACATTGTCACCCCTCTCCTCAACCCTCTGATCTACACCCTCAGGAACAAGGAGGTGAAGGGAGCGCTCAGGAGGCTGCTGCTGGGTAGCCGAGAGATAGGGGAAGTAAGGGCTGGTTCCAGACAGACCAGAGGCAAGCTGTCTTGGTGAGGTTGGCAGTGAATACTGAGAGAACGCAAGCTCTCAGGCAAATGTTTTAATGAAAAAGAAGGGGGGCGGGCAGAGAAAATGTTCTGTAGTGACTGGGTTAAAATTCAGGCTGTCCTGGGACACACGCATTCTGGATTCTTAAAGGGTTCTGGTATTTGGTGGTCATGAGGAAGGTGTGTGTTTTAAATTTCTTCCTTGTGGTTAAAACAGACTTTCCATGAAAGATACATATCTGAGAGTTTGTCCCTAAATTGGTGTAGTGTTATCCTGTACATGGTGAAATGTGTTCTCCCGTTAAGGGACGGGGGACAACAGTTGCCTCTGTGCACTTTTTACATTAGGGGGATTAGGGTAGTGTGACTGTGGATAGCTGGCCTTACCGTTACGGACATAAGCATCTATGCTCTCTTGTCCCCACATATGTCCCTATTTTGCTATCAGGGGTATGGAAAGACCAGGCATTCCGGGCCTGGATGTCACTACATGTAAGGCCTTGGGTAGTCTTGGCAGAACTGGATCTGATCAACTCTAGTGGGCAGCTCTCCACTGATTGGCATCTTCTGGACTCTCTAAAATCCTGTATAAGGTCCCAAACCATTTGCTTTGTGAATGAACCGAACATTAGGTTTCCCAACTGTTCTACCCCGTGATGAGCCATGAATCAATAAGGAGTATTCTCACTCATCCCTCTTGTGAGCATGACTAGGTTTAGAATCTAGGAGACCCTCAGAGTGGGTCAGTGAGGATGTTTGTAGAGCATTGACTGAGGTGGGGGGAACCCATCCTGAATGTGGCTCTGCACCCAGATGGTTAATAAGACTAAGAAAGAAACAAGCAGGAAGCCACATCTCCCTGCTGTTCCCAGGCTGCCATGAGGTAAAGAGCAACTCGGCCCGGCCAGCCACGTCTTCTCCACAAGATGGACAGAACCATTGGAACCCGAGCCTCAGAGTGTTACTTCTTTATCAAAGTTAAGTGACTTAGTCATAGCAATGAAATGGCAACTAATGTAACCATAAAGGTAACTAATGTAACAGTAAAGCTAATTAATGAACCCATAAATGAACTCTACCAACTCGTATCCTGGTGCCAAGTAGGACACAACTTTTCTTAGAAATTTATTCCATTTACTTGTTTTAAACTTCTTTTTGATTACTTTGTGTGTGTGTGTGTGTGTGTGTGTGTGTGTGTGTGTGTGTGTGTGTGTGTGTGTGTGTGGCTGGCATGTTTCACAGTGCACATGTGGACATCAGAGAACAACTTGCAGAGTTGCTTCTCTCTAATCGTACAGGTCCTGAAGAGCCAAACCAAGTCAAGAGGCTTGGCAGCAAGCACCTTTACCCACTGAGCCATCTTGCCAACCCTGTTTTTTTTTTTTAAACTTTGTAATCACATGCTAGGTGTTTTATTCCCATGAACAAGATGTCTCTTTAGGACCACCATTCAGCATTGGCTTCTGCATAGTCTGGTGGTTTATGTTTCCAATATTCCCACCAAAGCATTTTCTGGCTTGCCCATCATTGTCACGATGCTAGTCTCTCCTGCAAGCTGGTCTAATGGTTGTTGCAAATGTATGAAATATCTTTCTGAGATACACGGGCTCCTTCTGGCCAACCCCAAGCTTCAGCCTATCTCTTCCCATGTGTAGAATTCCTGGGGGAAATTCCAATTTTTTACATTTATTGTTTTAGTAGTCTGACAGCCAAAGTGAGGGCCACAGTGTCTCTCTTTGGAATACTTTCATGTCTACCAGAATGCTTTCAGGAGCATCAGGAGAAATGAGAACAAACCAATGTCCCTAAACTCGGCTGTCATGTCAATCAAGAAGAGAACAGGGATTATGCAAATGGAAATAAAATGCAGAAATAAGTCCACTCTTTGGGCTTCACGAGATAGTAAAAGCACTTGCTGTCCAAGCCTGGGGACCTGAGTTCAATTTCCAGAACTCATAAAGAAAAGAATCCCAGAGTGGTGGCACACATCTGTAATCCCAACATTCTTACAGCTAGATGGCAGGCAGAGACAGAAGAGCCATCCAGAAACTCATGGGCCAGCAAGGGCAAATATACAATGTGATAAAAGCAAGAGAGCTGGATTCAACAAAGCAGATGGAGATCCTGCTCCTGAGAGCTGTCCTTTTATCTCTACATAGGCTCTGTGGCATTCACTCTTACACCACACCTCTCTCTTACACACACACACACACACATACACACACACACACGCGCGCGCGCGCGTGCAAAACAGAAAATAAAACGATAGCTCTTTGTTTATTGTTCCAAATAACTAACTCATTCACTGTGTCTCGGTACACAAAACCCAGTGTGCAGAGACCTGATGGGTGTGGCAGGATAGTAGAGGTGGTAGTGGTGGTTGTACTGCTGCTCCTGTTGGTGGTGGTGGTGATGATGGTGGCGGGAAAGAATGCTTTGGCATGTTATGGTATGGATCTATACGGAGGTGATATCATTATATATATATATATATATATATATATATATATAGAGAGAGAGAGAGAGAGAGAGAGAGAGAGAGAGAGAGAACAAAGCAAAGTGCAAGCTGTGAATTTACTCCAGTTTCCAGGGGAAGAACTGTCAGCCCCGGGACTCAATACACAGCATGTTTCTTCCCTGTCTCCATCAGGTAATTAGTGTTTTTCTTCTTATGTGCTCCACCTCTGTCTGTCATACTAGGAGGAAAGAACAAAGGTCTTAGTTTGCAAGCACATGATCAGTAAACTGATGGTCTTAACTAACTTTCACATTTAGCTTAAGACTCTATATTCATAAAGTTATTGGGCTAGTCAATACAGTCAAGGTATTAAACTATTTCTTAGTATCACTAACTGTTAAAGGTTAAGCTATGTTTACATAAACATCTTACTATACAAAAGTTAGTTTGCCCATTCAGATTTACCCAGGGAAATTTCAAAGGCAAAATTCCAATGTATTGAAATGGTGGTGTATGTACCAACACTTCCAGGTTCAAAAGAAACCACCCATTACAGTTCCCATTGCTTAATATGGACCATGACTCAAGCTCTTCCATAAGATGCTCAGTGGATCTCAGGAATAGAAAACTCGGATGAAACACAATAGAATTCCTATTATGAGAGAGTGAACTTTCTGTGATGTAAGATGAAAAAAATACTCCTTAGAAAAGGTCTCACTGGGACACAGCTTGCAAAATAGGGTCCACATAGGGCATGAATAAATCCCTTAAAGAAATATAGGAAAATACATTCAAACAGGTAGAAACATTAAAAGAGGAAACAAATAAATATAAAGAAATACAGGAAAACACAATCAAACAGGTGAAGGATATGAATAAAACTGTTCAAGCAATAAAGAAAACAAACGGAGGCAATCCTGGAGATGGAAAACCTAGGGAAGAGAAGAAGAACTACAAACACAATCGTCACCAACAGAATACAAGAGATGGAAGAGAGGGTCGTGGATTTAGCTCAGTGGTAGAGCGCTTGCCTAGCAAGCACAAGGCCCTAGGTTCGGTCCCCAGCTCCGAAAAAAAAAAAAAGATGGAAGAGAGAATCTCAGGTATAGAAGATATGATAACTGAAATCAATACATCAGTCAGAAAAAAATGCAAAATCTAAAAAGTTCATGACACAAACATCCAGGAAATCTGGGATACTATGAAAGGACCAAACCTAATGATAATAGGAATCAAAGAAGGAGAAGAATAAGAGGAGGAGGAGGAGGAGGAGGAGGAGGAGGAGGAGGAGGAGGAGGAGGAGGAGGCAGCAGCCTAGTTAAAAGGCCTCAAAAACATCTTCAACAAAACAACAGAAGAAAAATTTCCTAAGATAAAGGAAAAGTTGGCTACAAAGGTACAAGCTTACAGAAAATCCTCCCACTGCATAATCATTAAAACACTAAATATATAGAATAAAGAACGAATTTTAAAAGCTGCAAGGGAAAAGGGCCAAGTAACATATAAAGGCAGACCTATCAGAATCACACCAAACTTCTCACCAGAGACTGTGAAAGCCAGAAGATCCTTGGTAAATGTCATCCAGACCCTAAAAGAACACAAATTCCAGACCCGGATACGATAACCAGCAAAACTCTCAATCACTGTAGATGGAGAAACCAAGATATCTCATAACAAAATCAAATTTAAACAGTACTTTTCCACTAACCCACCTCTACAGAAGGAAAACTCCAACCCAATGTGCACATGCATGCACACACACACACACACACACACACACACACACACACAACACCACCAATATCAAAATAACAGGAACTAACAATCATTGGTCATTATTGTCTCTCAACATCAATGGACTCAACTCCCCAATAGAAAGACACAGGCTAACAAAATGAATGTGAAAACAGAATCCATTTTTCTGCTGTATTCAAGAAACGTATTTCAGTAACAAAGGTAGTCATTTTCTCCATATAAAGTGCTAGAAAGAGATTTTCCAGGCAAATGGGCCCAAGAAACAGGCTGAAGTCATCATTCTAATATTTAATAAAATAAGCTTTCAACCAATAGTGATCAAAAGAGACAGGGAAGGACACTTCATACTCAAAGGAAAAATCCAACAAGAGGACATCTCAGTTCTCAACATCTATGCCCCAGATGGAAGGGCATCCACATTTGTGTAAAAAACAAACAAACAAATGAACCTAAAGCTTAAATCATAGTGAAAGCAGCCAACTTGCCAAAAGCAATCTACAGATTTCATGAAATTCTCATTAAAATTCCAACACAATGTTTACAGACCTTGAAAGAGTAATTTTCAAGTTCATATGGAAAAACAAAAACCTAGGGTAGCGTGTAATATTAGAAAACAATCCTGCTGGGCACCAGTCGGTGGTCTTAGTCTGTTCCCAGCCCAGCACATGGGCTGAGACTTCATTTTTTCCTTTTGCCAAAGCCTGTCCCACCAAAGTTGGCTCTGTCTCTCCACAGCCCCAAAATAGCTTCCTTCCCTGAGGCTGGCTTCTGCAAAATCTGCTCAGCATCCCAGAGGCTAGCTGGGGTGCACTCTCACAAACCCACACTCTGCCAGGATTACCCTCCCTGGAGCTCAGTTGAATATCCATGAGAAGGAAAACATCAGGTAATCCTAGTTTAGAATCAACCAACACAATTGCTGGGTCAGAAATCTAGAAACCTAGTTTCACCAAATGTTCTATGTTAGAAATTTTCTGGTGGCAGATCCCCTGAACTAACAGCCTCCAGCCTACATCGTGTCTGCCTTGCTCCCACAGTCCAAAAGGAAGTCCCTTCCTCCTGCCTTCCCTTTTCCTCTCTCTACCTGGAAGTTCCACCTCCTTCTTGCTCAGTGATTGGCTTCTTGTATTTATTATTTTAATCAATTAGGGGAAAATTTCTCTGCAACCCAACAATAAAAGATCTTCTAGGGGAATCACCATCCGTAACTTCAAGCTGTACTACAAAGCAATTGTGATATACTGAATGGAATTGGTATAGAGACAGACAAGTTGATTAATGGGATAGAATCAAAGACCCAGAAATAAACTCACACACCTATGGATACTTGATTTTTGATAAAGAAGCCAAAACCATACAGTGGAAATAGAGAAATCACCTTCAATCAATAGTACTGGTCTAAGCTGGCAGTCAGAACGTAGAAGAATGCAACTTGGTTTGTATTTATCACCCTGCAAAGAGCTAAAGTCTGTAGGGCGCCCTCCAGTGGTGAACAACGGTACTGCACATGTGCGGTTTTTGCACCTGGTGTCAGTTGGCCGTTAATATGCTAATGAGGGGCGGTACCATGCTAGTGAGGTGATTCATTCTCCGCCAATCCCTAGACGACAAGTAGTGGGGTGATAGTGGGGTGATCCGTGCCCCACCAATCCCTGAGAGATTATTAGCATACTGTTGTGTATATAAGGCGAGCGACTTTGCCGCTTGTGGTCCCCTGTCCCTGTTCAAGAGAGCTGTACAGTAAAGGCTTGTTCGCAGAAGAATCCTATTGCCGCGCGTTGTTCTTACTGGCGAGACATTGGGTGCTCGACAAGTGGTGCCGAAACCCGGAAACCAACATCGCCGGTGCCGAGGGGACCCTTCAGTGTGCTGAAGAGGATTCAGAACTGCGAGAAGGTAAATTAAAAGGTAAGCTTCGAGAGTCATGCCCCTTTTTGGAAGAGAGCATGTCAAGGAAAAGGTTACTAAAACAAAAGTGAAAGAGATACAAAAGGCGGAAGAAACGCTGCGGGAGGAAAAAATAGGTGTGCCCCGGAGGATGAAGTACAAGTCATTCGGAGAGGATACTTTGTATCCATTAAAAGAATTAGAAGCCTTAGAACTGGCTGGCAGTGACTCTGAGCAAGAGTTGTCAGAGTCAGAGGAGGAGGAATTAGAGGAAGAGGCAGCCATATATGAGGAAGAAAGATATGGGCCTAGGTGGAGAGTCACTGTGAAGAAACCGAACGTTATGGATCCTTTGTGGGCAAGGCTGGTAATTTTGTTTCTTTTTTTCTTTGTGTGGGATAGAGAAGCCACAGACAGCAAGCTTAAGCCTGGACCAAAACCTCTTTGGCGAATGGTCCCTGCCTGCTTAGAGGATAAACGATGTGAAGAAGCTGTTAGAACAGGTCAGAGGGTCCTTGCAGAGCAACAAGAAAGTATGTTGGAGGGAGAAAAGGTCTCGAAAGAAAAAAAGAAAAGAAAAGGAGATAAAAGGAACAGAGAGAAGGCAGAGATAAAAAAAGAGGATAATCAGGACCAGGAAACAAATAAGATATATTCTTTAAAAGCCTTGACCTTAGAAATGTCAGACAATCGACAGCTTAGAGAAAGTGAAACTAAAGGTAGAACCATCGGGTCCCGGGCCTCCCGCAGTGCAACAAAAGGAAGCGCAGGACTCGACCTCAGTTCCACCACCAGACTCATATTGACCCCTCGAATGGGAACTCAGGTGGTGGATACAGATTTTAAAGGCTGCAGTAAGTAGAATTCAGAAGGATCTCAGAAATTGAAAGCATGTGCAAAGATAAAGATTTGGGATAGTGGTAGTGGTCAAAAGGTGACAAGGTAATAATGGTAAAATGTTTTTGTATATGTGTTCTTTTAGAGTTATGTTAAAATCTAGAGAAGCAAAGTTGATTCTCATAGATGCTTTTAGTCTTTGGACCCTGACTAGAGACAATTTACACCCTAGACAAGAGAGAGAATGGGGTTGAGAAAAACAGTCCTCCTGAACTCTCCACAGATGCTTTGGCAAAAGAAGGAAATGAGCTTAAACTTTTTGGAGCTCCCTGGGAACAGAAGGAGGTGGGAGACATCTTGCCTCCTTGCTGGCTCCTATTGGAGAAGTGCTTATTTCTGGTTCTGGGTTCTTTAGGTAGGATGTCTGGGTCCCTTTGGTGGAACACCATCTAGTTCTTTTCCTCTGTGTCTATTGTCTTGGTCCTTGGTGCACCAAGCTGTCCATGTATGTCAATTTATGTCTGGGCTTTGCTTCTCGTTGCTTGAATGTTTTATGTTTCATGTTTAAAAGAAAAGGTTAAAAATTTAAATGCTGGTTGATTCACCCATTGATGTAGCTTTAACTCCTTTCAAGAAAGGAACAAATAAATAAAAAGTTTCAATTGGCTTTTGGAGCCTGCATCTGTAGCTAGAAGCCTAAGTCGGCTGGACAAGCTCCCCAGGAGGCTGGCTAAATGTTTATACTAGCCGATCCTAAAGACACCAGGAGCTTCACAGCTTCTAAGGTAATGGAACTGATGGCTGTTTCTTTTAGAAAAATCTTTGACTGTGATTATTGGACTCAACAGATGACAAGGTTTTTCTCTTAAAACTACAGCTAGAAAAAGTAAAAATGGTGATTGATTTAAATATTAAAGGTATGTGTAGCCACTTCAATTTTGTTTCTGATTGGTTTTAAATGTATAAATATTCTCTACATGCCTTGGTTATGGACTATTGGCTTTTAAGTTATTGGATATGGTTAAAAAAATGTAACATTGGTAACAGAAAGTTGAAATAAAACTGTTAATTTGGATGGAGTCATTCTAGACAACACGTGGCATGAGCCAATCTAGGGAAACAGGTCTAAATTGGGATGATATTTCAATGGAAATCTTATCCTAGAAACTGGGCTTCTATAAGATTTTAAGGCAATGTCTCTTTGTTTAGATATTAGAGACCGCACCATCATGCGTTCATATGTAGGACAGTCCAGGCACCCCCCAAATTACAGAATGTAAAATTGTATTGGAAGTTTTCAAAAGATTTCATGATTCTTTTAATTTAATTTCTGACTCTGCTTATGTAGTTAATGTGGTGCGCTCACTTGAAATTGCAGGGCCAATTCGGTCGACTAGTACTGTATGTCAAATTCTTTTAGAATTACAAAATTTGATTTGGGCCAGAAAAAATAAATTTTTTATACAACATATTCGAGCCCATACTAATTTGCCTGGTCCCATGACCAGTAATAACGCCCTGGTGGATGCTAGTACTCGTAGAGAGTTTATTTTTCATGCCGCTCTGGTTGATCTCGCTAGAGAATTTCATCAAAAGTTTCATGTACCTGCCTTTACTCTTCAACAAAAATTTAAAATCTCTAGAGCTGCAGCTCGTGATGTGGTATTACGTTGCGAAAATTGTGTTCAATTTCACCACCCTCCTCATGTGGGGATTAACCCTTGTGGTCTGATCCCGCTAAAACTTTGGCAGATGGATGTCACACACATATCTCAATTTGGAAATTTAAAATATGCTCATGTTTTTGTTGATACCTGTTCCGGTATTATACACACTACTCTGATGACTGGTGAAAAGGCTCGTAATGCCATTAGCCATTGCTTAGAGGCATGGGTAGCCTGGGGAAAGCCTGATAGTCTCAAGACAGACAACGGGCCTACCTACACTGCAAAGTCCTTTCAGGCATTTTGCCAGACAATACAGGTCGGTCATACTACAGGATTACCATACAATCCTCAGGGTCAAGGAATTGTGAAAAGAGTGCATTGTACCTTAAAAGAGCTTATACAAAAACAAAAAGAGGGAATTGCCAGCAGCCGAACACCAAAAGAACAACTTTCTTTAGCTCTTTTTACTCTAAATTTCTTAATTTTGGATGTGCATGGCCGCTCTGCTGCGGATCGCCATGCTGCTACTACACCTATAACTAATGCAGAAGTAAAGTGGAAGGATGTCTTAACTGATGAATGGTGTGGCCCAGATCCCGTGATTTCAAGATCTAGGGGAGCTGTTTATGTTTTTCTGCAGAATCAAGAAAATCCAATTTGGGTACCTGAGCGCTTGACTCAAAAAGTGCCTTCTGCTCTTCCTGAAGATGAGACTTCTGAACCCTACTATTACTACTGGAATGGTAATACAGGTTAATTCACTCACCCTGTGGCTATTGCCAGATCCTGGTTGTACCCATGCCAGTTCATAGCAATTCTACTGTTTTGAGAATAAGACTGGCAAGCATAATCTCTGGCCTTGGTTTCAATGGGTGCTGTCCAATGAGCAAGGGGCATATACATCCCTGACCCCCTTTGCTAGGTTGATGGGTGAGAACTTCGTGCTGTATAATGTTTCAGCTACCAGAAAAAATGATACCAGGTTGACCAATATTCAATATAATAACCTCTTGGCAAATAATACTGCCACTAGTACTTCAGTATGTGTTAGATCACCTTTTTTCTTTCTGATAAGCACTAATGTCAGCAATGGTGTTTTAAATTGTAATAGTTCTGATGTAGTCTGCTATTTAGCTGAATGCTGGGATGGCACCAATGACACCGCAGTGATGGTTAAGATTCCCTCCTTTGTGCCAATCCCAGTGGAGGCAAACCCAGATAGTTTTCCTATTCTTAATTTGCTGAGAGCCAAAAGAGATTTTGGAATTACGGCAGCCATAATTTCAGCCATTTTGCTGTCTGCTGACGCAGCTACCACAGCTGCAATCACTATGACCAATCAAATACAGACGGCTGAGACTGTCAATCAGATTGTAGAAAGAACTGCAGTGGCGCTAGAGATACAAGAAGAATTTAATACCCATTTGGCATCTGGCCTTCTATTAGCCAATAAAAGGATAGATTTAGTTCAAGGACAAATTGAAGCACTGTATCATATGACACAGCTGTCTTGCGTTTCCTCCCTTAGAGGTTTATGCATTACTCCTTTGCGAGCTAACTTTTCTCAGCATTCTCAACAGAGCGAAGAAATCTCGAATTATCTGAAAGGAAACTGGTCCATGAAAGCAGAGCAACTATCAAGACAGTTGCTGATGCAGATTGCTGTCCTCAACAGCACTAGGCTGGACCCCATCACAGTTGAAGATTTTACCTCATGGATTACCAATGCTTTCTCCCTTTTTAAGGAGTGGGCGGGCATGTTTGCCTGGGGAGCTATTGTCCTCCTGGGATGCGGAGTAGGTCTCTGGCTTATTGGCCATTCAAAAAGAGAACATTCCAGACACAAAGTGGTTGTTTACCAGGCTATGACCACCATTAAAAAGGGTGCTTCTCCCAACATATGGCTGGCCTCTTTGAGAGATTAAGAGTTCGCCCTAGATCATTTTTGTCACTGTCATGTGGAGTCATTGTATCCAGAAACGGACAACTTTCCTCGAGCTTGGACCAACCTAAGACATGGGGCCCGGTGGCGATAGGGTAACTCTACGACGGGTAAGGCCAAGTTTGGATGAGAACGACCTAAGACAGGAGCAATGACAAGATTGACGTGACACCCAGATCTAGACCAGTCATTTTATTAAACAAAATAGGGGGAGATGTAGGGTGCCCTCCAGTGGTGAACAGCGGTACTGCACATGTGCGGTTTTTGCACCTGGTGTCAGTTGGCTGTTAATATGCTAATGAGGGGCGGTACCATGCTAGTGAGGTGATTCATTCTCCGCCAATCCCTGGAGGACAAGTAGTGGGGTGATAGTGGGGTGATCTGTGCCCCACCAATCCCTGAGAGATTATTAGCATACTGTTGAGTATATAAGGCGAGTGACTTTGCCGCTCGTGGTCCCCTGTCCCTGTTCAAGAGAGCTGTACAGTAAAGGCTTGTTCGCAGAAGAATCCTGTTGCCGCGCGTCGTTCTTACTGGCAAGATGTTGGGCACACGACAAAAGTCCAAATGTATCAAGAACCTCGGCATAAAACCAGATACAGTGAATCTAATAGAAGAGAATGTGGGGAAATAGCCTTGAATGAATTGGCACAGGACAAAATTTCCTGAACAGAACACCAATGGTGCATGCTCTAAGATCAGCAATTGATAAATGGGACCTTTTGAAACTTCTGTAAGGCAAAATTCACTGTCAATAGGACAAAACAGCAGCCTACAAATTGTGAAAAGATCTTCATTCACCTTACATCTGATTGAGAGCTAATATTCAAAATATATAAAGAACTCAAGAAGTTAGACCCCAAAAACCCAAATAATGCAATTTAAAAATGGGGGTACAGAGCTAAACAGATAGTTCTCAACAGGGGAATGTCATCAGGGATATGCAAATCAAAATGACCCTGAGATTACACACCTTACACCAACCATAATGCCTAAGATCAAAAACTCAAGGGATAGCACATGCTGGTAAGGATGTGGGGAAAGAGGAATGCTCCTTCATCACTACTGGGATTGTACAACCACTCTGTAAATCAACCTGTTGGTTTCTTAGAAAATTGGAAATCGTTCTATCTGAAGACCAAGCTATACTAGTCTTTGGCATATACCCAAAAGATGCACCAGCATATGACAAGGACACAGGCTACACTATGTTCATAGCAGCTTTATTTGTGATAGCCAGAAACTGGAAACAACCCAGATGTCCTTCAACCAATGATGGAATAATGAAATACTATTCAGATATTAAAAACAAGGACATAAAGAAATTTGTAGGCAAATGGATGGAACTAGAAAAATATCATCCTGAATGAGGTAACTCAGACCCCAAAAGGACATGCATGGTGGTATACTCTCCCTGATAAGAAGATATTAGCTATAAAGTACAGAATACCCATGATAGATCCCACAGACCAAAAGAAGTTAGACAAGAAGAAGGCACAAGCAAGGATATTTTAATCACATAGAAAGGGAAACAAAATGGTCATAGGAGGCAGAGGGAGGGAGGGAACTGGGTGTGTATATGTGCCTAGGAAATGAGAAGGCAGGATTGGGTACAGGGAGAGAAGGGAAATAGGCTCAGAGGGCCTGGAGAATGAATAGAAATCTGCAGCTGTAGTGTGTGTGTGTTGGGGGGGTGAGGGAAATCCCTAGGAAGAAGTCAAAGACTTGGGATAGAGGACGCTTCCAGGAGCCAGTGCAAGTGATCTTAGCCTAACTGTGGGGACACGGAATGTGAAGAGGCCACCTGCAGTAACCAACTATGATCCCCAGTGGAGGGATAAGGACACCAACTCACCTAAAATACTCTCGACCTGAGGAAATTCAAAAATCATCACCAGATCCTACTACAAAAGCTTATACTGAACAAAACTGAAAAGTCTGGATGAAATAGGCAATTTTCTAAACAGATACCAGGTATGAAAATTACATCAGAATCAGATAAACCATCCAATTAGTCCCATAACTTCCAAAGAAATAGAAGCAGTCATTAAAAATCTCCCAACAAAACAAACAAAAGCAAACATACATACCCTACAGAAAATGAATATCAGAACACCAGTGGAAGGGCCCTTAAGACTGAACTAGACTGTTTGGGGGAATTCACCCATATGTTTGCAGAACCGGGAAAGGGAATAACACCAAATTCAAGAAATACTCAAAAATAAAAAAAATCTCCCAACAAAACAAACAAACAAACAGACATACAAAAAACAGGACAGAAGGGTTTAGTGAGGAATTCTATCAGATATTCATAGAAAACCTAAAACCAATACTGTCCAAACCATTCCACAAAATAGACACAAAAGGGACACTACCCAATTCCTTCTATGAAGCCACAATCATGCTTATACCTAAACCACACAAAGACCCAACAAAGAATGAGAGCTTCAGATCAATTTCCCTTATGAATACCAATGCACAAACACTCAATAAAATTCGCACAAACTGAATCCAAGAACACATCAAAATGATCATCCATCATGATCAAGTAGATTTCATCCAAGGGATGTAGGGACGGTTTAATATATGGAAATCCATCAATGTAATCTACTATATAAACAAACTTAAAGAACAAAAACACATGATCGTCTCAGTAGAGGCTGAGAAAGCATTTGACAAAATTCAAAACTCCTTCATGTTAAAAGTCTTGGAAAGATTTGGAATTCAAGGCCCATGCTGAAACATAGTAAAAACAATATACAGCAAAACAGTAGCCAACATCAAACTAAATGGAGAGAAACTTGAAACAATTTCACTAAAGTCAGAGACTAGACATGTCTCTCCCTACTTATTCAATATAGTACTTGAAGTCCTATCCAGAGCATTCAGAAAAGAAAAGTAGGTCACAGGAATACAAATTAGAAAGGAAGAAGTCAAAATATCACTATTTGCAGATGATATGATAGTATACTTAAGTGACCCCAAAAGTTCCACCAGAGAACTAATAAGCCTGATAAACAACTTCAGTAAAGTGGCTGGGTGTAAAATTAACTCAAACAAATCAGTAGCCTTCTTCTACTCAAAGATAAGCAGGCTGAGAAAGAAATGAGGGAAACCCCACCCTTCACAATAGTCCCAAATAATATAAAATACCACGATGTGATTCTAACCAAGCAAGTGAAAGATCTGTATGGCAAGAACTTCAAGTCTCTGAAGAAAGAAATTGAAGATGATCTCAGAAGATGGAAAGATCTCCCATGCTCGTGGATTGGCAGGATTAATATAGTAAAAATGGCCATCTTGCCAAAATAAATCTGCAGATTCAATGCAATTCTCATCAAAATTCCAACTCACTTATTCATAGTTACAAAGAGCAATTTGAAAATTCATTTGGAATAACAAAAACCCAGGAGAGTGAAAACTATTCTTAACAATGAAAGAACTTCTGGGGGAATCACCAACCTTGACCTCAAGCTGTATTATAGAACAAAGGTGATAAAAACTGTGTGGTATTTGTACACAGACCAGCAGGTAGATCAATGGAATAGAATTGAAGACCCAGAAATGAACCCACTCATCTATGGTCACTTGATCTTTGACAAAGGAGCTAAAACTATTCAATGGAAGAAAGATAGCATTTTCACCAAGTGGTGCTGGTTCAACTGGAGGTCAACATGTAGAAGAATGCAAATTGATCCATTCTTATTACCCTGTACAAAGCTCAAGTCCAAGTAAATCAAGGACCTCCACATCAAACCAAATAAATTCAAACTAATAGAAGAAAAAGTGGGGAAGGGTATAGTACACGTGGGCACTGGGGAAAGTTTCCTGAACAGAACATCAATGGCTTATGCTCTAAGACCAAGAATTGACAAATGGGACCTCATAAAATTACAAAGCTTCTGTAAGGCAAAAGACACTGTCATTAGGACAAAATGGTAACCAACAGATTGGGAAAAGATCTTTATCAATGCTACGTCTGATAGAGGGTTAATATCCAACATATACAAAGAACTGAAGAAGTCAGAATCCAGAGAATCAAATAAACCTGTTAAAAATGGGGTACAGAACTAAACAAAGAATTCTCCACTGAGAAATATCCAATGGTGGAGAAGCACCCCAAAAAATGGTTAGCATCCTTAGTCATCAGGGAAATGTAAATCAAAACAACCCTGAGATTGCACCTCACACCAGTCACCATGGCTAAGATAAAAAACTCAAGTGACAGAAGATGCTGGTGAGGATGTGGAGAAAGAGGAATACTGTTGTGGGATTATAAGCTGGTATAACCACTCTGGATATCAGTCTGGAGGTTCCTCAGAAAATTGGACATAGTACTACCTGAGGACCCAGCTATAACACACCTGGGCATATACTACAACAATATTCCAACACAAAACAAGGACACATGCTCCACTATGTTCATAGCAGCCTTACTTATAACTGCCAGAAGGTGGCTAGATCCCCGATGTCCTTCCACAGAGGAAGGGATACAGAAAATGTAGTACATTTACACATTGTAATACTAGTCGGCCATAAAAAACAATGTCTTCATGAAATTTATAGGCAAATGGATGGAAGTAGAAAATATCATCCTGATGGAGGTTACTCAATCACATAAGAACACACATGCTATGTATTCACTGATAATTGGATATTAGCCAAAAAGCTCAGGATACCCAAGATTCAATTCACAGACCATATGAATCTCAAGAAGAAGGAAAACCAAAATGCAGATGCTTCAGATCTTTTTAGAAGGGAGAACAAAAATACACACAGGAGGAAATATTGAGACAAAATGTAGAGCAGAGACTGAAGGAAAAGTCATCCAGAGACTGCCCCAACTGGTCATCCATCCCCTACACAGTTACCAAACCCAGACGATATTGTGGATGCTAAGAAGTGCATCCTGACAGGAACCTGATATAGCTATCTCCTGAGAGGCTCTGCCAGAGCATGACAAATACAGATGCAGATGATTGCAGCCAACCATTGAACTGAGAACAGGGTCCCTAATGGAACCGTTAGAAAAAGGAATGAAGGAGCCGAAGGGGCTTGGCACCTCATAAGAAGAACAACAATATAAACCAACCAGATACCACAGAGCTGCCAAGGACTAAACTATCATCCCAAGAGTACACAGGGAAGGACCTATGGATCTAGCTGCGTATGTAGCAGAAGATGGCCTTGGGCATCAGTGGGAGGAGATGTCCTTGGTTCTGTCAAGGCTCAATGCCCCAGGGTAGGGGCATGTCAGAGCAGGGAGATGGGAGGGAGTGGGTTGGTGGCTGGGAGAGCACCCTAATAGAAGCAGGGGGTGGGAGGATGTGATAATGGGTTTCTGGAGGGGAAACTGGAAAAGGGGATAACAATTTGAAATGTAAAAAATAATGTCCAATAGAAAAAAGAGAAGAAAATTTATTTGGAGTATTTGCAAGAAAGAGGCAAGTGACTCAGGCTACCCATCATTTCTTTGGAAACAGTATTTTTTCCAAATGGTTTCATTTTATTTTAGGGATATTGTTTATTGTCACAATAGGTTATTGTTTGTGGAGGTATAACTTACTTTTGCCTGTGTGTGTGTGTGTGTGTATGTGTGTGTGTGTGTGTGTGTGTGTGTGTGTGTATGAAGTGTGTGTGTATGAATGTAGACATGTTGGGGAAGAGGCATGTGGAACCATAAACACACACACACACACACACACACACACACACACACACACACAAAGGCACAGAGATACAAACACAAACCCCCACACTCCTGCACAGACATGGAGGACAGATGAGGTGCGTATTTCCTTTTCTATCACTTTCCTCTTCTGCCTTTGAGGCAGGGACTCTCCCAGACCCTGGGCATCATATTTTCTCAGGTACACAGGAACCTTGCAAGCACCAGTCATCCTCCTGTCTCTCACAGCTAGGAGCCAGGGTACAGGTACGAGCAGGATACCAGGCTTGGTACATGGGTGGTGAGATAACAGTGTTGGTCCTTGTGATTGCCCTCACTCTGCTAATCCATCTCACTAGTCCATGGCTTTGTTACTGAACATTGTCATCTGTAGCATTACCAGGCCCCTCTGCAATCCCTAGGGCTTCTCACATGGATTAAGGTGCTTCTCAAAATGTACCTGACTTTGTTTTCTGCTTCTTAAGATAAGACCCAAAATTATCTACTGTTTTTTTTCCACATTCTAGACATATCTTCAACATGGATTTCCTACCCAAACCCTTCATTAGCACTGACTGAAAATGAAAATTCCTGCCATGGGCACTGTTGAAAAGTGTTGTATAGAGCATAGAGAGACAAATAGCCCAAACTAATAGTAGTATATCTCATAGTGAAGGAAAGGAGATTAAAATCACGTGTATTTTCTAGGAACATAGGAGCCAGCTGCCTATGAGTCAGGCTGAACCCATAGTGACTTTCTCTTGATCCCAACAGCAGTCAACACTCTGCCAAGGCCCTGCTTCAATCTCTTTCCACCTGAGTTAAGGGTCACTGATGTGACATCAGTGTGCAAGGACATTCATGTTATTCAGTCTTAAAATAACTACCTTCAATTAAACAACCTGTTTCAGTGGGGAGAGATTAAGTGGACACTTAGAAATAACCCAACTCATTCTCCATGGGATGCAATGAAGTATCAGCACCAGGAACTCTGGGAAGTTTGAATCTACTTCAGTTATCAAGATGGTTTTAGGGATAGATGTTGTGATAGCTGGGACAGACAATAGCCTGGGTTATTCAACTCATAAAGTATCATTCAGTTGCTTTGGGTTATCTATACATCTCAGTTCATTGCTTGTGAGTAACTGTGTGTCTCTCACATGAACCTTAGAACCAGAGTTTTCAAACTTCCAATTGTGGCTAATTTGAACAAAATTTTGAGCACTGATTCTGAACTCTATTTTAAATGCTTTTCTGAAATGGAATGCTGACATGAACTCTAATGAAACACATGTTCTATGCAGGGTGTTTAATTGTGAATGAGAGACTAGTTTTCCCAAAGGGAATGAGATAGAATCCGTGTGAGTCAAACTTTCATCAGGTAGCCAGATCCTTAGAGACATTCTAAGCGTTTGCCAGGATGAAAAAAGAAGACCGTGTTTTTATTTCAAATCTACTTTCCACTCAAGTTTGTAGTGCTGACTGAAGGTCTGTTTATATAAGGCAAAAGCAACAACTTCCAAGTTCATAGTGTGTTGGGCCCTACCTTGGTGTTTCCTTCCCCCCTCACTGAGCCTTTTTAGCCTGCTATAGCAAGAAATTGTTTACACCCTTGGGAGCTGCTCTGGGAGCTGCTCTTAGCCCCTGATATGGGGCTGGGATTCTCCATGGCACCCTTCCTCCCCACCAAGCCTTCCTGCTTGTTGTTGTTAAGAAGTTGTTTATGCCCTTGATTGGGCCAGAACTTATACCACACAGACTTTTCCTGTTTTCCTGGTTGGGGATTTTCACCTGGTATATAAGGAGATCTCAGTAAAGCCTTGCTGGCACTCGCTGAAAACTGGTGATCCGTGTACTTGATTTATTTCAATCCCGCAGACCTACACCCGATATTCATACACTGGCAGCGCAGGCGCCGACATCTGGAGGTTCCACCGAGATCGGGAAAGAGAGAACCAACTGACCGGATCGTTCCAAAAGGCCGGCTGGCAAGGAAGTGGAACGTATTGGGGACAAGCGGCGACCATGGGGCAAAACTGGAAGTAAGTAGCGCTACAAAGGTTTTGTCTTAGCCATGGGAACTACAAGTTCCTCGTTATTAGTTGTAGATCAGCTTGTAAGTTTACTCAAACAACAAGGTACTGGCATTAAGGAAAAGATAGCCCAAGATTTTGTTAAAACTATAGAACAAGTCAGTCCTTGGTTTATAGCTAGTGGCGGTTTGAATATTCCAGATTGGAAACAGGTTAAAAGGGATTTACAGAAGGCCCTCCAAGATGGGGGATCAGAGAGCATTCCAATTTCTACCTTTTCCTTATGTAGTTTAGTGAAGATGCTTTACTTAGTGAAAATGCGAGGGTCAAAGAACAGATGATGGAAATTGAAAGGACATTTGGGACTGCACAGGATGAACATACTAAAGAGTCAATTTGTAGGGACAGCAGTGACTCTGATTCAACTTCCTATGAGTCTGATGCAGATGAGGAGATAACATTGGAGAGGGAGATTGAGAAATTGAGGGGGAAATTGAGAAAATGTCGGAATCAAAGATAAAAGGGAAGAGAGGAGTTATTCCCTCCGCTGGAGCCCTCACCCCCCCCCCCGCTTATGATGATTTTCTCTTTGATGAGGAATGGAGAATTGTAACTTCTGAATCTTCCCTTAGGGGAGTAATATTCCGACCCTCAAGAAGTAAAAATATTTATCCAGTCATGGAGGTCCCTAATCCTGGCCATCCAGATCAGATGGTTCGACAGCACATTGCACTCTCATTTAAGGAGTTGAAGGCCCTTAAAGAAGCAGTATCATCCTATGGGACCCTAGCTCCCTTCACTATGGCCATGCTCGAGTCCTACACCAATTCCAACTTGACACCTAGTGATTGGCAACAGCTTTGCCGCGCAGTACTCAGTGGTGGGGATTATCTATTGTGGAGGAGTGAATATCAAGAACAATGTCTTGCCACTGGCAGGCTTAATGCCCAGGCTGGCCATGGCAATAGAAGTTTGGAAATGTTAACTGGCACAGGTCAATATACTCCTTTACATATACAGATTAACTATGATCCCGCTGTATATCTTCAAATTGCCACAGCGGCCATCAGAGCTTGGAAGTCCCTTCCCAATAAGGCAGCAGATCAGCTGTCAAGGGTTATTCAGGGGCCATCAGAACCTTTCCAAGGATTTGTAGACAGATTGTTACAATTGGCAGGGAAGCTCTTTGGGGATGCAGATACTGCTATGCCTGTAGTGAAACAATTGGCTTTTGAGAATGCTAATAAGTATTGCAAGGAGGCTATCTGGCCTCATAGATCTAAAAGCCTAAATGATTATATCAAGGTTTGCAAGGAAATTGACGGAGCTTATCATATGGGCCAGGTGATGGCAGCTGCCATTCAAAAGGGGGATCACAGAAGCAAGACATGCTTCTCCTGTGGGCAGGTGGGGCACTTTAGAAGAGAATGTCCTAAGAATAAGGTTATTAATGGACCAGGACTGTGCCCGCAATGCCGTAAAGGTCATCATTGGAGGAACAAATGCCACTCCAAGATGGATGTTGAGGGGCCCCCTCTCCCACTGTTGGGAAATGGGCGACAGGGCCCCCAAACCAGAGTGTATGGAGCCATGAATACTGCCACCTCACATCAAATTCGTTTCCCCCCTCAAAACAACCCCTTTATGTCCTAGACCTTATCAGAGGCACCCCGGAAAGTGCGGGATTAGACCTCTGTTCCTCCAGCAGGGCAGTGTTAACACCTCAAATGGGTCTGCAAGCCTTAGGGACTGGGGTGGGGTGGGGGGCAGTTATGGGCCACTGCCTTTAGGGACGCAGTGCCCTCTTGAAGGGAATCAGAATACTGTCCGGGGTCGTTGATGCCGATTACACAGGAGAAATTAAAATCATGGTCTCTGTCGAAAGGGGTGTGATGATTATCCCCCAGGGAGACCATATAGCTCAGCTTATATTATTCCCTCAATTCAACACTGATAATCCAGTAAGGAAATTCAGCAGAGGGAATCAAGGATTTGGCTCCACTGGTATTAGCGCCTTTTGGGCTTCCTCTTTGGCAGAGCGGCCCATACTGACCTTGTGGATTGAAGGCAAGGCCTTCAAGGGAATATTAGATACTGGAGCAGACTCCACAGTCATTTCTAAGAGTTTCTGGCCTAAGGCATGGCCATTGGACACTACACAGTTACTACTGCAGGGAATTGGCACTGCTCCAGCTCCCTTTAGGAGTAGTAAAATACTTAAATGGAAAGTCGAGGAAGGACATATGGGATATTTTCAACCCTTTATCATCGATGATATTCCTGTTAATCTATGGGGAAGGGATGTTCTTCATGATATGGGAGCTGTCTTGACTACACAACCTGCTCAAAGAATGATGAAAAGTGTGGGGAAGAGCCCAGGTAGCGGACTGGAAAAAATTTTTTACAGGAAAAATCCTACAGTATTAGTGAGGAAAAACAGATTATACACCATCCTTGGGACAAGAGTAGCCTGGGAAATTTATCTTAAGGGCCACTGCTAAACAGCCTCCAAGCATTCAACCTTTACCCATTACATGGAATTCTAATAAACCAGTGTGGGTTAGGCAGTGGTCCTTATCCAAAGAGAAATTGGAGGCTGCTCATTTTTTTAGTGCAGGAACAACTTGAAGCAGGACATATAGTTCCATCTACATCTCCCTGGTATACTCCTATCTTTGTGATCAAGAAAAAATCAGGAAAATGGCGTCTTTTGCAAGATCTTAGAGAAGTCAACAAGACTATGGAACCTATGGGGGCCACACAACCTGGCCTTCCCTCCCCTATAGCAATTCCTAAATCTTGGTTCATGTTAATTATTGATTTAAAAGATTGCTTTTTTAGTATCCCTTTGCACCCTAAAGATTGTAAAAGATTTGCCTTCAGTGTGCCTTCAACTAATTTCAAGGAACTGGCCCATTGCTTTCATTGGGTAGTTTTACCTCAGGGTATGGCTAATAGCCCCACCCTTTATCAAATTTATGTTGCTGCTGCCCTAAGGCCCCTTAGGGATAGATGTCCTCAGTTGTATATTTTTCATTACATGGGTGATATCTTACTGTCAGGGCCCAATAAAACTGAGGTACTAGAGGCCTTTGCAGACCTTCGGGAAGATTTGCAATCAGCAGGATTGGTCCTTGCCCCTGAGAAAATACAACAGAATTTCCCTTTTCAGCTTGAAGGAGCTCGAGACCCCTTATGAACAATAATGCCAAGCAACCAGTGCTTCCAGGGACTAAGCCACTACCTAAAGACTATACATGGACTGACCCTGGACTCTGACCTCATAGGTAGCAATGAATATTCTAGTAGAGATCACCAGTGGAAGGGCAAGCCCTGGGTCCTGCTAAGACTGAACCCCCAGTGAACTAGATTGTTGGGGGGAGGGTGGCAATGGGGGGAGGATGGGGAGGGGAACACCAATAAAGAAGGGGAAGGGGGAGGGGTTAGGGGGATGTTTGCCCAGAAACCTGGAAAGGGAATAACACTCGAAATGTAAATAAGAAATACTCAAGTTAATGAAAAGAAAAAAAAGAATTTCCCTTATCAATATTTAGGACATCAATTACTGCAAAAGGGAATAAAATCATTACGATTACAAATTAGATTAGATAAATTGAAAACCTTAAATGATTTCCAAAAATTACTAGGAGATATAAATTGGCTTCGCCCCTCATTACATCTTGGTATAGAACAGCTAAAACCGTTATTTGAAGTTTTGAAGGGAGAATCTTCTCCAACTTCCTTAAGAACTAAAGGCCATAAGTGTTTAGACCTAGTACAAGATGCTTTGGAGAAAGCTCATCTTAATTATATTGATTATAACAAGCCCTTTTCCTTGATTATTTTTGCATCCTCACATTCCCCAACTGGACTTTTTTGGCAGGATGGTCCCCTATTATGGGTCCATTCTCAGGTCTCTCCAGCCAAGGTGGTGATGGCCTATTACCAGGCAGTGGTGCAATTACTTTTTAAGGCTCAAAAAATGAGTATTCAGGTCTTTGGGGTAGAGCCTAAATTTATTATTCTACCTTACGATCAAGAACAGGTAAATAATTTAATTTGAACTTTTGATGATTGGCCTATTTTTTCATGTTCCACTACCAGTCAATTGGATAACCATTATCCTGAAAATAAAATTTGTCAGTTTTTTTAAGTTACATCCTGTGATCTTTCCCTCTATAGTAAAAAATCAGCCTTTAAGTAAAGCTAGATTAGTTTTCACTGATGGTTCTTCTAAGGGATACGCTGTGGTTCTTTCAGAGGGCAAAGTGGAGAAAACGATGCTTGATTCCACCTCAGCACAATTGGCCGAATTAAAGGCCCTTATTTTGGTGCTATCCTTGTTTCCTGAAGAGCCGTGCAACATTTATACTGATAGTGTTTATGTATCTAATATTATTTTACCTTTGGAAACTGCTGCATATGTTGCTCCTGTGTCTCCTATTTGCTCTTGTCTTTTGCAAGTGCAGGCGTTATTGTGGCGACGCAGAGAGCCTATTTATGTAGGGCATATCAGAGGTCATTCTGGATTGCCTGGCCCCTTGGCAGAAGGTAATGCTGCTGCTGCTGCTGTGTGGTAGGCCACAATTTATAGCTGTAGCCCTTGATTCTTATGATTTGGCCCTTCAATTACATAGAAAATTTCATATAAATTCACAATCTTTAAAACATCGGACAGGATGCACCAAGGAGCTCCTTCGTGTGCTCCGTTAATGCCTTCACTCAGTCTGGGTGTCAATCCTAGAGGATTGATGCCCAATGATATTTGGCAAATGGATGTCACATGTACCTTCTTTTGGGAAATTGAAATATGTCCATGTGTCCATAGATACCTATTCAGGATTGATCTTTCCTTCTGTTCACAGTGGAGAAAAGATCAAAGATATGAAAAGCCGTTGTTTACTAGCCTTTGCCTTTATGAATGTGCCTAGGCAAATAAAACCTGATAATGGACCAGCATATACCAGCAAAACATCTCAACAATTTTGTGCTTATTTCGATGTCCTTCATAAAACCAGTATCCCTTACAATTCTCAAGGTCAAGCAATTGTAGAGCGAGCCCATTTAACCATAAAAAAAAACAACTTGGAAGACTAAAATAGGGAGAGTATACAACCCCTCCTACTAAATTATCAACTATTCTTTATATCTTAAATTTTTTAATGTGGACAAGACTGGTATCTCAGCAGCTGACAGGCACTGGAAGAAGGACAGAGCACATAATGGTTTACTTAAATGGAAAGATCTGGCTTCAGGAGCCTGGAAGGGGCCTGACCCCATCCTAGTCAGGGTGAGAGGCTCAGCTTGCATCTTTCCCAAGGATGCTGAGGCCCCTGTCTGGGTTCCTGAGCGTTGTGTGCGTCCGGTGGATGACAGTCCACCCAGGGATATACTAAAACTTCATGAAGAATCTCCCAATCCTGATGCCAGTGGGAATGCATAACAGAACACAGCCCGCTGTTACCACAACAGACCGCACAGCAGGTAAAATGGCAGCTCGCACAAGGGTAAAACGAATGATTCTCAACCTTACTTTTTATCTTAAAGGTTAGTCTATGTTTTGTTAAGATTTTTATAAAGCCTCTTTAAATAGCTCCTTTTTTCATTCATGTTTACTTTTGGTAATGTTTCCATAGCTGATTTTTAAGTATTACTGTTACCAATTCTAGTGTTAATAGGTTTGAGAGATATTTTGTACCCCATTAGTCTTGTTAGAAATGGTAGTTATCTGCCTCCTAGACCAGCACATAGGTGCTGGCCTAAAACCTCTAAGTACTGCCTCTTGAAGTGTATCTGATATTTTTGAAACCTCACATTTTTGCCCAAATGAGAAGAATAAACATTTTCTAAAATCTGTGCCATGTGTATTGGCACCCCTTTTTCCTTTTTGGTTCGGAATGGGGCTGGGACAGTGTAAAGGGAGGAGATTCTCAATTGTTCTTCCAGGTCCATTCCTACCGACCAGTTGCTGGGAACAAAAGGAGTCTACATGGATTGTTCGAGTTCCTGGTGTGATCCCCATACCTCTGGATAAAGGCTGATTCCCAGTGGTACTCTACAGACATAAAAGAGACTTTGGCATTACTGTGACAGTCATTGCTACCATCACCATTTCAGCCACTGTTGCTACAGTGGCCAGTGTGGCCATATCTCAATTGGCAGCTGTCATTGGGACTGTGGGACTACGGATACATTCTGGAGAAGTTGCCACGGCATTGGCTGTGCAGAATAGCGTTAATATTCAGATTCAGTTGGTCATTCTTCATCTCAACCAACGAACTGTTCTCAATTGGACTTCCTCTGTGAAACCCATGTTATATCTTGTTCTGACTTTTATCATTTTATGTGTGTAACCCCTGTTAAGGTCCTTAATAGCAGCAAGGCTCTTGGGGATGAATGCTTATCTTGATTGCTTGCTATTAGCAGCTACCCTTGGGTTGTACTAGAGTACCAACAGATCCGGTCTCAGGCTGAAACCAAACAGGTTTGGTTTTCATTGGCCAGGAATAATCCATTGGCCCAAATTAGGCTCAGTTTGTATGACAAGTAGTTAGCCAAAGACGGGCAATCTTCTGGGACCATACTCTCCTAAGACAGAAAATCCTGAGGCTGGCAGGATTTTCAGAGACGGGAAAGAGTTTTGGAACCCCAGATTGATCCTAAGACAGGCGCTACTTAAAAAAAAAATAAAAGAGGGGGAATTGTTGGGCCCTACCTTGGTGTTTCCCTCCCCCCTCGCTGAGCCTTTTTAGCCTGCTGTAGCAAGAAATTGTTTACACCCTTGGCAACTGCTCTTAGCCCCTGATTTGGGGCTGGGATTCTCCATGGCACCCTTCCTCCCCACCGAGCCTTCCTGCTTGTTGTTGTTAAGAAGTTGTTTATGCCCTTGATTGGGCTGGAAGTTTTACTACACAGACTTTTCCTGTTTTCCTGGTTGGGCCAGATTTTCACCTCACAGACTTTTCCTGTTTTCCTGGTTGGGGATTTTCACCTGGTATATAAGGAGATCTCAGTAAAGCCTTGCTGGCACTCGCTGAAAACTGGTGATCCGTGTACTTGATTTATTTCAATCCCTCAGACCTACGCCCGATATTCATACACTGGCGGTGCAGACCCGACAATAGTGTAGACATAGTTCCTAAAATACAGTGGAGATTGGTGGCCATGGGAGTATAGCCTTCCCACATCAAATGACCTGCCTCAAAGGGTTTTCGTTCTCAGATCACATCGCAGCACTTTTGCTTTTCAATCTCTCTTTTAAATTTTTTTTAAATGACCACAAACACGGTAATTTCATTTAAAAGGCCATTGAGGAAGGCATAAGTGTACTATCTACTCACTGTCTCTCATTGGGGGTGAACTGTCAGTCAGTCAGCCTTTGCAGGTCTGCTCCCTGCAAACTTCCTAGAGAGATTTTTCCACAACAAAACGTCTGTATAGACTATAGTCATTATTGAATGACTAATGATAACCCATTAATGAATGGGTTATCCTAGGTAAAACACAAAACCCCATATCCCTAGACATCTAGAGGAAAGTACCCATCATTCTCTGCCATATGCAAGGCTGGGGTGGGTGGAGAAAAGAAGGTTGGTTTCCAGCTCCTTTCTTCAGCTGCCAAGGCATCCTGCAGCCAGTGAAGCACTCAAGTGAAGAGAACTGAGTGAGAATTGATGAGAGGACACAAGTGGCCCCACCCTGCTGAATCAGGTACATCTGACTGGCATCACCTTGTACAGCACACTGCATCCTTTTCTTGTTGCCTCCTGTTCTGATTTAGATTTGTTCCAGGCTAGAATCATTTCTAGGTATTGCTTTAAAAACATGTGCATTGTGAAAGTGAGCATAGCCAAGTTACCCAGGCTCTGCAGAATGTAACTGTCTCACAGTTTTGGGGATTAGAGCTGGGTCTCAGTGTTCTGGCATGGGAGCACAGGTGTGGTAGTCTAACAAAATCTCCCCCTGAAGGAGCAGGACCTGGCAGATTCACAGGGTTCCTTCTTGGGTATGGAAACACATCTGTCTTGTTTTGACTTCAGTTTTTAAAACTAAAGTTATTCTACAATTAGAGTCTGTCATATTCCTGATATGCAAGAGATCCTATGGCATTTCTAAAATATAATAAATATTTGTATAATACATGGTACATTTAATTCTACTGTTGACTCATTTTCCTTTAAGTTTTCCTGGGAGAAAATTGCTATTTCCCTAGTTGCATCATTTGTTCAGATCCTGGGTGCATTGGTAAGTTACTGTATATGGTTAAACCTTTCCATGGTAGAATGACAGACACATCTGTGTTTAAATTCATACTAAACATGCAGGTGACTGGTGCAGACCTGTATCCCAGTGAGGCTGTGAGAAAAGGCAGTGCTGCAGTGGGGACATCTCCAAGTTGCTGCTCAGTAGGTTGATAGTGGAATCCATGCTGTGTCTGTGATGATTAGGAAAATGCTGCATTACCTCACTCTCTCTGTAAGGTCTGGGATTGACTAGCAGTGAAGATCAAATGGACAGGACTATGTATGTATGGCTGAACTTATGCTGCTTGTCTTAGCTGTGACCTCACAGGCAGATAGATCTGGATCACCACCCTAGAGATGTGGGGCCAGGACATTGCAATGGGCTTAGCATGACATTTAATGTGGCGTGAGAAGCTGCTTCTCAGTTTTTTTTACAAAACTCATTTTGATTATAATTTACTTATCATTGAGGTAAAGTGTGTTGACTTGTTGCATGGCAAATGTCAAGTTGTTAATTTATTCTCTGTTGTATTCAAGTTATCTATGCAGGACTAGGATTTAATTTAGCTAGAAGAGTGGTCCCCTATCCTGCAGCAACCTATGTTTGATCCAGTATTGCATATAGTGTGTGTGATGATGCATACTCATAATCCTAACATGTGGGAGGCAAAGGCAGGGAGGATAACAAGATTGTGATTTTATGCTTGGTTACACAACCAACACGACCTACACATAACTGTGTCAAAACAATTAACTAAGCCCTTTTCAAGAACTTCCTCTGGTTAAAAATAAAGGTGATTGTGACATGAATCCCTTAGAAAGAGGTCAGAGTGTTGGTATTTATGAAGACCTTGATCTGGAAGAGCTTGCAGACATCAAGCAGAGAAAATAGCCAGGAGAAATGCAGGGTATATAGAAGGGGATCCCATGATTTTATGCATGCATTCTTCATGCACCCTCTGAAACAGAAAAGTCTTACATTAGAATGTGTAGCTCTTAGCCATTTTGTCACTTTAGAAAAAATAAGAATAACTGAAAGAACTATTTTTTAATAGATTAAAGTCTAAAACAAGCATAGATGAGGGTGCCCTACAGCTAGTCCAGAAATGTATCCTCAAGGACAGTCCTCACCAGGCCATGCCCTTTCCAGATTTTATCTGCTTTGATGGTTCTTTCTAAGTCATGGAGACAGGAAACCAGAGCTGTGGGACAGACTTCACCTTGGTTGGTCTTTTCCATTGTGGACACATGGACACTTTCCTCTTTACAGTCATCACCCTCCTCTTTGCAGTGGCTCTCATAGGAAACATCACACTGGTCCATCTCATCAGGCTGGACCGAACACTCCACACCCCCATGTACTTCCTCCTCAGCCAGCTCTCCATCATCGACATGATGTACATCTCCACCACTGTGCCCAAAATGGCAGTTAACTTCCTGTCAGACACCAAGACCATTTCCTTTCTAGGATGCCTGATCCAAGTCTTTGTGTTTTTGACTCTTGCTGGCTGTGAAGCCCTCCTGCTGGGTTTCATGTCCTATGACAGGTATATAGTCATCTTCCAGCCCTTGCACTACCCTGTGTTCATGAGCAGAAAGATCTGCTGCTCCATGGTTGCCGGTGCCTGGAGTAGCAGCTCCATTAATGCTTTAGTGCACACAGTGTATGTATTTCAACTTCCATTCTGTGGATCTAGGATTGTTAACCACTTTTTCTGTGAGATTCCATCTCTTCTGCCATTGGTATGTGAAGACACATCCCGATATGAGCATATGATTGTCATGAGTGTCCTTGTCCTTGTGCTGATACCCTTCCTGGCCATCCTACCTTCCTATGCTCAGGTATTGGTTGTTGTATTACAGATGGCTTCAGGGAAGGGACAGAGTAGAGCTGTATCCACCTGCTCCTCCCACCTGACTATGGCCAGCCTGTTCTATGTCACTGGTCTCTGCACCTACACCCAGCCACACTCCTTGCATTCTCCTGGGAGGGACAAAGTGGTGGCTGTGCTCTACTCAATTGTTACCCCTGTTCTGAACCCGTTCATCTACAGCCTGAGGAACAAGGAGGTCATGGGGGCCCTGAGGAGACATATGGGATGATGCATATAGATACTGAAAGTGGGTCACCTTGTGGACTGATCCAAAGGCTGGTCTTGACACTCTCTCGGATGATTTCAGGATTGATATTCTGGTGGATGCTCATTACCTTGTCTCATTGACTGAACAGGAACATGAACCTTTGTCCACATAGTATCATACTGAGCTGATGGGTTGAAGATGTATGTTGGCTCCTCAGGAGATGGATGGACTTTGTTCCTGAACCTAGCATCTCTGGCTGCCTGTCAAGATGGGTTGACTTTCCAAAGAGCTTTCTGCTCTGATGCAAGGCTCCATGCTTCTCAGACTGTGGAAGTCAATACAGGTGCTTGGTCTGCACTTGCCTCCCTCTTGCTCTGGAAGTTCTTTCAGCAGTTTTTGAGTACAGCTGTATCTGTGTAAATATTTTACATAAATCTGACTATTTCATTGGTTTTCCTTTTTAGGCACATCAGTTATATAAGAATGTTGGTCTGTTTTTATAATGTGACATAATTTAATGACAATTTTGAAATAGGGAGGGAGCCAATTTAATGCTTGCTTTGATGCTTGTGTGACTATTGTCACCTCAATAAGATTTCCAAGCTCTTGAAGGGGTTTTCAACCCCATAGGAAGAACAACAATATCAATCAACCAGGCCCCTCACAGCTCTCAGGGACTAAACCACTATCTAAAGAGTACACATGGAGGAACCCATGGCTCCACTCACATATGCACCACAGGATGACATTATCTGGCATCAATACGGGAGAGACCATTGGTCCTGTGAAGGCACAATTTCCCAGTGTGTGGAAATGCCAGGGCGGTAAGGTGGGAGTGGGAAGGTTGGAGGGGAGCACCCTTATAGACACAGTGGGAGGAGAATGTAATGTGGGTTTTCCAGAGGGGAAACTTGAAAAGGGGATAACATTTAAAATGTAAATGTATAAAATAGCCAATAAAAGAGATTTCCAAGCTGTTCTAAGCTGTTTAAAGATGTCTTGCTGACTTCCCTTATTAATACCTTTCCCCAAAATTCAGTAATGACTTTAATAAACCTCAATGGATCTGTCTGTCAGTATGCACCCTGTCTCCATGAACACATTTATGTTGATCTCCCCTGTTTCAATTTACATTGATCACCCATGCTAACTTTTATGATAAGGACATTTAGAGCAACAGACCTAGAATGGTTTTGCTTTAGAAATCTACACACAGTGTCTGTGTTTTATTCATAGCTAATATACAATAAATTCTGAGAGCAATAATGTTTTTTAATAAACATTTTGAATATCTTTTTAAGATCAAGATTATATCTATGTGTGCATGTGTGTTAGAGTGTATGTATGCATGTATGTATTTATGTATATATGTATGTATGTATGTATGTATATAGAATTTTATGTAGTTTTTGCTAGCCTGGAGCTCCCTATGTGTCCCAGAAGGGTTTCAAACTCACTTAGGCTCTCTTCCCTCTGCCTACCAAGTGTCAGGATTAAAGTTGTGTGACAGCATGCACAGATTTTTTAAATGCAGTTACTAGCTTTTGTTTTTGTTGTAATTTGGAGTCACAGATGTTTTTGAGCCACCATGTGGATGCTGGGAATCAAACACAGGTCCTGTGGAGGAGCAGTCGGTGCTCTTAACTGCTAAACCAACTTTTTAGTGCCCCTGCATTCTCAAAATAATGAATCATTGTCATGTAGTCCAAGAACCAATGAATGAAAACTTCTATGCACCTAAGAGTTGTGTAAGTAACATGATACATAATTCTCAGTATTAAAATATAAATGTTGTTTGAACTACCTGAGGACCCAGCTATACCTCTCTTAGGCATATACCCAAAAGATGCCCCAACATATAAAAAAGACACGTGCTCCACTATGTTCATAGCAGCCTTATTTATAATAGCCAGAAGCTGGAAAGAACCCAGATGCCCTTCAACAGAGGAATGGATACAGAAAATGTGGTACATCTACACAATGGAATATTACTCAGCTATCAAAAACAATGACTTTATGAAATTCATAGGCAAATGGATGGATCTGGAAAATATCATCCTGAGTGAGGTAACCCAATCACAGAAAAACACACATGGTATGCACTCATTGATAAGTCGCTCTTAGCCCAAATGCTTGAATTGCCCTAGATGCCTAGAACAAATGAAACTCAAGACGGAGGATCAAAATGTGAATGCTTCACTCCTTCTTTAAAAGGGGAACAAGAATACCCTTGGCAGGAAATAGAGAGGCAAAGATTAAAACAGACACAGAAGGAACACCCATTCAGAGCCTGCTCCACATCTGGCCCATACATATACAGCCACCCAATTAGACAAGATGGATGAAGCAAAGAAGTGCAGGCCAACAGGAACCAGATGTAGATCTCTCCTGAGAGACACAGCAAGAATACAGCAAATACATAGGCGAATTCCAGCAGCAATCCACTGAACTGAGAATGGGACCCCTGTTGAAGGAATCAGAGAAAGGACTGAAAGAGCTTGAAGAGGTTCGAGACCCCATACGAACAACAATGCCAACCAACCAGAGCTTCCAGGGACCAAGCCACTACCCAAAGACTATACATGGACTGACCCTGGGCTCCAACCTCATAGGTAGCAATGAATGGCCCAGTAAGAGCACCAGTGGAAGGGGGGAAGCCTTGGTCCCGCCAAGACTGAACCCTGAGTGAATGTAATTGTTGGGGGTGAGGTGGTAATGGGGGAGGATGGGAGGAATACATATAGGGGGGAAGGGGGGGAGGGCTAGGGATATTTGCCCGGAAACAGGGAAAGGGAATAACATTCGAAATGTAAATAAGAAATACTCAAGTTAATTAAAAAAAATAAATGTTGTGAGGGCAAGAGTAGTGGCATGCCATTACTCGCACTACTGCATATATCCACATCCATACCCACACTTATACTTAAATAAAATAGTAATAATAAGTGTTGTGGAATATTTTAGAGATGCCTTGTTGCTTATTTGTAATTGGTGCCAATAATTAGAGTGATAAATTTAGCAACACATAGAAACACCTGTTCTGGCACTAACAAAAATGAGTTTCATCTGTTGCCTGCCTGTGGTATTCCATTTCCCTAGCTGGGCTACCTTGCCCTGCCTCAGTGGGGAAGGAAACACCTGGCCCTGCATAGAGTTTGTACACCAGGATGATAACCAGGGAACTTGCACACTCCCAGGAGAGAAGAAGAAGGGAATATTGGAGGGATTTGTGAGGGGGAAAAAGAGGGGGGAATAGTCTGGATGTAAAATGAATAAATAAATGGAAAAAAGAATGTATGTCACCTGTTGTGTGTGCACACAATAGTTTATGTAATTTATTATATATATTTCATATGCTAGATATGAATGCATATACATCTGTAACAATAATAACAGAAGGAGGCTATTAAATGGAACATGAGAAATGTGGATGCAGTTTGGGGGAGTAAAGGGAAATACAGTAAAATACAGTAAAAATTTATAGTGAAAGGGAACAAAGCCAGGGATACCCTACAGAGGAGAAAAATCATGCTTGCAAAAGGCATGAGTTATTTAATAGAAATCTAAGTGTCAGGCATAGGATTCCTCCCTCAAACTGTCTTAGTTTTATATTCTGTGAGAAAACACCATGTCTGTCACTAGAGAGAAGGCTCAGTGGTTAACAGCACTATCTGTTCTTCCAAAGGGTCTGGGTTCAATATTCAGCATCAGATCATAGCTCACAATTGCCTGTAACTTTACTTGAAAGATATTTGCACACTCACACCAACACAGATAAAATGAAAGTAAAAAAATAACAGTTGCATCCTCCACAAATGGCTTGCTTTTGCTCTTTAGTTTTTTTCTGTCAATGTAATCCATAAATTTACTCTAAATTGAAAGACTGAGGTTGCTAAGTGTTTTCAATACTCTTACCTCATGTGCCCCCCCACCCCCATTTCTGTGATTTGAGAATGATCTGTCCCTACAGATCCTGTATTTGAATCCTCAGTCCCCAGTGGCAATGGTGTTTGGGAAGATTTTGAACCTTCATGGTATGGAGCCATGGTGATGTGGGTCACTAGGGTGGGTCTTGAGGTTGTGGACCCTGGCCTGACTTCCTGTCCTGTGGTCTACTTCTATAGTGCATCTAGAATGTGATGAATCAGTCTCCCTTTTCAATCCACCATGTCTACTGCAACCTCTCCACGATCTTTCTGGCCATATTCCTCTGGGACTGCAAACCAAGGATGTTTCTCAAGGTGCTTTCTTCAAGGTAGTTTATCACAGCACCAAAAAAGAGCCTAGTCCAGAAATTGGTACCCACTAGCAAATCCATTGCTGGGAAAAACCTGACCATGCTGTGGTAAAATGAATGTGTTTCATATCATTACAGAAGTGACTATGGTTAGAATAGAGAATTTAGTCTTTTAGGATAGAAAATCTCCAATGTGTTAGAAGCAAAACCTAGTGCACCACTTCTTAGAAGCTCAGAGTACGGAACATTGAGAGAAATGTGGGCATTGGACACCTAGCTTATGACATGTCAGAGGAAAACAACTTGGAAGTAGATAGAACCCAGCCATTCGCGTGGTATTTGGACCAAGAAACTCGATTCATTATACCTATGTGCTGAGAACTTGAGTGATGTCAGATGTAAGAATAGTAGACTAATTGGCTTGGCAGAGTATAGGGGTGAGAGCAAGTTTAAAGTTTAGACAGTGTATACACAGGGAAGCACCTGTAGTTGTTGAAGAGGTTAGTGCATGAAACTTAGTGCTTGGTACTGTGACAATGGAGAAAGCAACTTGATGTCAAAACCCTACCCATCAAAGGCTCCAATGTGTAAAGATGCAAGTTTACAGGAAACAAGAAAGGCTGGACTGAGTCTTTGCTCCTTGACAGCAACCACCTAGGAGATGCTTCCCCAGAGTCAGAACTGATGCGTCTCTGGTCAGGTGGGAGACCCAGTGGGCAGGCTCCTTGCCAAGCTGGCATCAAACTGTGGCAGAATTATCCACTCTATTTGAAGGCCTGAAGGATGAAGGACTGGGGGTGGGGCATGGAGAGCAGCTGAGGTCAGGAAGTGTGTGGCTGGGTCCAAGTCCCTGCAGGAAGGTGTGAAGGTGAAGCCTAGTTTGCAGTGGAGACCCCAGGATGTTGGGGACGCAGGACTGTGGGACATCTGCCAAGGAAATGTGTGCACGTGGTGAGGAGCAGCCCAAGGCAGAGTCTATGTGTGCTACAGGCAGCCAAGCTGGAGGAGTGGGGCTGCCTACGCCTTTGGAACATGGAGGATTTCAAGTCTTAGATGCCAGAGATGGACTGGCGGAAAACTACAGGTTCTGGACCTTGCTGTGGCTTGATCCCTCCTTACTATACCTTAATTCCTGTCCTTTTGAAGGAGAATGTATATTATATTCCTTCATTTATTGAAGATTTAAAAAATTATTTATTTATTCACTTTAAATCCCAATCAAAGTTATCCTCTCCATTCCCTTCTCACACAGTCCCTTCCTCCCATTCCTTCTCCCACTCTCCTCTGAGGAAGTGGCACATGCCCCGGGTATCCATCTACCCAGATACACCAAATCATTGACAGACTGGGCACATCCTCTATGACTGGGGTCAGACAAGACATCCCAAGCAGGCAACAGAGTTAGAAACAACACCCTATCCAGTTCTTAGGGGACCTACATGAAGACCAATTGGCATATTGCTACATTTGTTGGGAGCCTAGGTCCAGCCCATAGATGCTCTTTGGTTGTTGGTTCAGTCTTTGGGAGTCCCCAGGTATCCAGGTTTGTTGATTCTGTTGGTCTTATTATGCAGTTCCTTTGCCCTCCAGGTTCCTATATTGTTCCTCCGTCTTATTATGTTCCTTTTCCACCCAGATCCATATATTATTCCTCCAACTCTACCACAAGACTTCCTGAACTTTCAATATTTTACTGTGGATGTTTTCGTTTTTTTCAGTAAGCTACCAGGTAGAGCCTCACAGAGGGTTGTTGCGCTAAACTCCTGTCTGCAAGCATAACAGAGTATGATTAATATTCTCACAGATTGTTTCTTATTCATGGGTGGGTCTCAATTGGGCCAATTATTGGTAGACAATTCCCTCAGTCTCTACCCAGTCTTTGTCCCTGAACCTCCTGTAGGCAGGACACATTTTGGATCAAAGGTTTTGTGGGTGAGACTGTATCCTGAACATCCCTCCATTGAGATGCCTCCTGCCTGATTACAGGAGATGCCACTTCATGCTCCACAGCCAACAATGCTAGGGCTCTCAGCTAGAGTCACCCTCACAGATTCCCTGCAGCATCCCACAACACAGGCCTCTGGCAAGTCCTAGACATAGTTCTGCTACCCTCAGCTGACTATTTCCATTTATTTTCCTGGCCCTCTTGTCACACACCTGATGCCTCCTCATTCCTATCCCCTTCTCCTTTCTCACCAAGTTCTATCCTTGGATCCACTCCAATGACTATTTTATTTACCCTTCTGTGTGAGATTATAGCATCCATTGTTGGGCCTTCCTTGTTATTTAGGTTCTTTGGGTTTGTGGACTATACCAAGGGTATCCTGCACTTTATGACTAATATACACATGTAAGTCAATACGCACCATTCATCTCCTTTTTGCCCTGGGTTACCTCACTCAGGATGATGGTTTCTAGTTCTATCCATTTGCCTGAAAATTTTATGATATCCTCATTTTTTATAGCAAATAGTAAATGAACCATATTTTCTTTATCCATTCTTCAATTGAGAGACATCGAGGTTGTTTCAAGTTCTGGCTATTACCTATAATCGTGCTATGAAAATGGTGGAGCATGTGTCATTGTGGTATTTCAGAGAATCTTTTGGGCATATGCCCAGGAGTATTATACCTGGGTCATGAGGTAGACCTATTTGTATTTTTTTTTGAGAAACTGCCTGCTTGATTTCCTTATTGGTTGCACAAGTTTGATATTTCACCAGCAATGAAGTAGTGTTCCCTTTGCTCCACATCCTTTTCAGCATGTGCTGTCACTTGAGGTTTTGATCTGAGCCATTAAGGGTTTCTTGTCCATTAGAGAATCCTGTGTTGAGAATTATCTGTACCCAATTTTAATTGGGTTATTTGATTTGTTGGTGTGTAGATTCTTGAGTTGTTTATATATTCTTGATATTAGTCCTCAGTTAGTTGTAGCTATGGTGAAGATCTTTCCCCATTCTGTAGGCTGCCATTTTGTCCTACTGATGGTGTCCTTTGCCTTGCAAAATTTTTCAGTTTAATGAGATCCCATTTGCTCATTGTTGGTCTCTGAGCCTGAATTATAGGTGTTTTGTTCAAAAACTTGCATCTTGTAACAACGAGTTCAAGGATATCCCATAATTTCTGTTCTATTAGATTTTGTGTATCTAGTTTTACTTTGAGGTCTTTCATCCACTTGGTTGTGAGTTTTACACAAGGTGATAAATACGTATCTTTTTGCATCCTTCTACATACAGAAATCCAGTTAGATCAGCAACATTTGTTGAAGATACTTTCTTTTTCCAGTGTATAGGTTTTGAATCTTTTGTTTGTTGGTATGTGGGCTTATGTCTGGATCTTCAATTCAAATCTAATTTGAATTCAATTCGAATCTATTCCAATAGAATGCAGATTTTTATTACTATTTCTCTGTAGTACAGCCTGAAAGCAGGTATGGTGATATCTTTAGATGTTCTTTTATTGTATAGGCTGTTTTTATCTAGTCTCTCTTTTTTATTTTCCATATAAAGTTGAGGATTGCTCTTTTAAAGTCTGTGAAGAATTGTGTTGGAGTATCGATGAGAATTGCATTAAATATGTAGATTGCTTTTGATAAGATGAACAGTTTTACTGTTAGCCAGACCAATACATGAGCATGGGAGGCCTTTCCCTTTCCTTGTATCTTCTTCAATTTCTTACATCAGAGAATTGGATTTCTTGTCATGCAAGTCTTTCAATTGCTTAGATAGAGTTAGACTAGAACTTACTTTGGCTAGAACTTCAAGTACCATATTGAACAGATAGGGAGAGAGTGGATAGCCTTCTCTTGTCCCTGATATTAGAAAAATTGCATTAAAATTCCCTCTATTTACTCCAATGTTGGTTATTGGCTTTTTATACATTGCCTTCATTGTGTTTATATATGTACAGTGAATCCCTGATATCTCCATGGCTTGTGATAAAATGGTGTTGAAGTTTGTCAAAGACTTTTTCAGCATATAATAAGATGGTGTGGGTTTTTTCTTTCACTTTGTTTATATAGTGGATTTAGTTGATGGAATTTGATATACTGAACCATCCCTGAATCCCTAGGATGAAGTCTATTTGATCACGATGGATGTTACATTTGATGTGTTCTTGGATTTGGTTTGTGAGTATTTTGTTGAGTACTTTTGCATCAATGATCATAAAAGAAATTGGTCTGAAATTCTCTTTATTTGCCAAATCTATGTGTATTTTATGTACCACAGTGACTGTGGCATCACAAAATGAGTTTGGTAAAATTTCTTCTGTTTCTATATTGTGGAATAGATTGAGTAGTGTTGGTATTAACTCTTCTTTGAAAGTCTGGTAGTATTCTATGCAAAAAAACCATCTGTACCTGGGCATTTTTGCTGTTGCTGTGGAAATTTTGGTGACTGCTTGTATTTCCTTAGGAGTTATAGGATTGTTTAGGTAGTTTGTCTGCTGTTAATTTAACTTTGCTAAGTGGAATCTATCCAGAAAATCATCATTTCACGTAGACTTTCTAATTTTGTTGAGAACATGTTTTTTAAGTAAGAGCTAAAGTTTTATTAGATACAGTAGTCTGTGATGACAGCTGTGGTATCTCAGAGTCTGCAAAACATCCTCCTAGAACCTTCTGGACTTTATAGAGTCTCTGCTGAGAAATCAGGTGTGATTGTGATAGGTCTGTCTTTATACGTTACTTTATATGTTACTTGGCATTTTCCCCTGCAGCTTTTAAAAGTCTTTCTTCATTCTGGATATTTACTCTTTTGATTAGTATATAGAGAGAAGAATATCTTTTGTGGTCTAATGTATGTGGTGGTCTGTAACCTTCTTGAAGCATTCATGGGCTGGATCTAGGCCTGCAACACATATGTAGCATATGGGGAGCTGGGTCTTCATGTGTGTCTCCTAATGAGCAGAGAATGGGTAGTCCCTGACTCTGTTGCCTGCCTGGGGATCCTATTTCCTTAATTGGGCTGTCTTGTCTGAACTCAGTGGGAGAGGATGAGCCCAGTTTGTTAGTGACATGATGTATCAGGGTGGATTGGTACTCAGCCGGTGCTCTCCCTTCTCAGAGAAGGGGAGAAGGAATGGGGGCAGGAACTGTGTGAGGAGGGAAATGGGAGAGCAGGGTTTGATTGGGATATAAAGTGAATAAGCACATAATCTTTTAAAATTTTCAATATATAAAGGAATATCATAAATATTCTCCATCTAAAGGACAGGAATGAAGGCATAGTAAAAGAAAATCAAGTCACAGCAAGATCCAAACCCCATAGTTCCAGTGTCTGGCATCTAGGACTTGAAAGACTCTAAGCTCCAAAGGTGTAGGCAGCCCCACTGCTCCAGCTTGGCTGCCTGTAGCACACATAGACTCTGCCTTGGGCTGCTCCTCACCATGTGCACAGTTTTCCTTAGCAGATGTCCCACAGTCCTGCATCCCCAACATCCTGGGGTCTCCACTGCAATCTAGGCTTCACCTTCACAGCTTCCTGCAGGGACTTGGACCCAGCCACACACTGCCTGACCTCAGCTGCTCTCCATGCCCCACCCCCAGTCCTTCATCTTTCAGGCCTTCAAATAGAGTGGATAATTCTGCCAAAGTCTGATGCCAGCTTGGCAAGGAGCCTGCCCACTGGGTCTCCCACCTGACCAGAGATGCATCAGTTCTGACCCTGGGGAAGCATCTCCTAGGTGGTTGCTGTCAAGGAGCAAAGACTCAGTCCAGCCTTTCTTGTTTCCTGTAAACTTGCATGTTTACACATTGGAGCCTTTGATGGGTAGGTAGGGTTTTGACATCAAGTTGCTTTCCCCATTGTCACAGTACCAAGCACTAAGTTTCATGGCACTATCCTCTTCAACAACTACAGCTGCTTCCCTGTTTATACACTGTCTAAATGTTAGACTCGCTCTCACACCTATCTTCTGCCAATCCAATTAGTCCACTATCCTTACATCCAATATCACTCAAGTCCTCAGGACATGGGTATAATGAAGCCAGATTCTTGGTCCACATATCACATGAATGGCTGGAATCTATCTACTTCCTGGTAGATGTTTTGCTCTGCTCTGAAATGTCACAAGCTAGGTGTCTACTGACCACATTTTTCTCAAAGGTCTTGTTTCTCAGCTTCTAACAAATGTTGCACTAAGTTCCTAAGGACTTAAATTCTTCACTGCAACCAGAAGTCTCTTCCAGAGTCCCAACTATCACATGGTCAGTTTTTTTTTTCATAACAATGGCTTTACTTCTTAGTACCAATTTCTGTACTAATTTATTTTACTAGTACTGTGATAAATTACCCTGCTGAAAACAACTTAAAGTTTATTTGTCTCACAGTTCCAGAGGAATACTACCACAAAGATGTCAAGGACATGAGAGCAGGCAGGGATAGCATGGTGGTTCAGACAGGAGGCTGGCTGGTCACATTGCAGGGGCACTCAGGATGTGGAACACAGGATAGGAGAAAAGGCTGAGGTCCACAATCTCAAGGCCCACCCTCGTGACACACGTCACTAAGGCTCCATGTCATAAATGTTCCAACCTTCACCCCAACCAAAACCATTGCAACTGGGGACCAAGGATCCAAATGCAGGATCTGTAGGGACAGATCACCCTTAATCATGTGAGGTCAGAGTATTGAAGATACTTAGCAACCTCAGCCTTTCTGTTTAGAGTGAGTGTATGGATTACATTAATGACAAGAAAATAAATCAGCAAAGGCGAGCTGTTCACGGAGGGTGCGATTCTTATTTTATGACTTTATTTTATTTGCATTGGTAGGAGGGAATCAGATACCCTCAAAATAAAGTTACAGGCAGTTGTGTGCTGTGATTTGGTGCTAGAAACTGAACCCAGATCCTGTGGAAGAAGAGATAGTGCTCTGAGCTATCTCTCCAGTGACACAGTGCTGTGTCACAGAAATAGAAAATCAAGCAAATTTGAGGGAGATATCCTGTGCCTGACACTTAGATTTCTATTAAATAGCCCATGTCTTTTGAGAGCACATTTTTTCTCCTCTGTAGGGTATCTCTGGCTATGTCCCCTTTCAGTTTAAAATTATACTGTATATTTAAGTGAAATACAGTAACAATATTTTGCTCCTCTCTTTCTTCCCTTAAATTCTATCCACATTCACCAAGTTCAATTTGATAGCTTCCTTTTATTGATAATTATTGTCACATACATTTATGTACTCATATATAGTATAGTATGTATAATAGGCAAATTATATATTCACATATTTGCACATGGAAATTGTGCAGTACATTCTTTATTTGCACTAATTTTTATTCAATTTACATCTGATTGCTTCCCCCTCCCGGTTCCCACTCACAAAATTCTTACACTATCCCCTTTCCCCTTCTCCTCTGAGCAGGTTGGGAACCCCTTCATTATCCCCCCACCCTGGCCCATCAAGTCTGAGCAGGGCAGGGTGGATCCTTTTCCCACTGAGGCCAGACAAGTCAGCCCAGATAGGGGAATGGGATCCCACACACTGAAAACAGATGCAATTCATTTTCATTAGTGCCATGAAGAGGTGTTTCCACCTGTCCTTATAATTATTACTGTAATTATTGGCACCAATTATAAGGAATTTCATATGCGTGTATCCACATCTACACCCACATCATCATCATCATTATAATTTTTATTATAACAATATATATGGTGTGAAATATTTTAAAGTGCTCCTCGAGGCCAGAGGCCTCATGTACCCTGGAGATGGAGCCACAGACAGTTGTGAGCTACCTTATAAAAGTGCTGGAATTTGAACTCAATTGCTCTGGAAGAGAAGCCAGTGCTATTAACTGCTACACTATCACTCTAGCCCCACAACATATGTATTTTAATACTGAGAATTACTTGTCATGTTACTTACACCAGTACATAGGAGAACACAAGTTTTTTTTTAATTGGGTCTTGGATTACATGACAAGGATTGAACTATTTTAAGCATGCAGGGGCACTAGAAAGCTGGATCAACACTAAGAGCACTGACTGCTCCTCCAGAGGACCCAGGTTTGATACCCAGCATCTTCACGTGGCTCACAATCATCTGTAAATTTAAATTAAAACAAAAACAGTAGATTGTTTTTTTTAAAATCTGCCTGCTGCCATACAACTTTCTTCCCAATAGTAGTCTGAGGCTATTCTGGTCCACATAGGGAGCTCCAGGATAGTCACTACTTATAAAGGAAATTCATTTGAAATAACATTATTGCTGTTGACCCTTATTGAATATTAGTCATGGACAAAATACAGAAATTGTCTATGGATTTTTAAAGCAGAATCATTCTGTGTCTTTTTGTCTAAATGTACTTATCTTAAGCTAGTATGACTGCAGAAAATCAACAGAAAATTGGTCATGGAAAGACACAGAGTGCATTCTGTCAGACAGATCCATTGATGATGTTTATTGCAAAGCCATTAGTGAATTTTTGGGAAGGTATTGATAAAGGGAGTCAGAATGATGTCATTGAAAGATATCTTAGAACTCTTACTCAGGTGGTAATAGTCACACAAGCATCAAAGCAAGCATTAAATTATCTCCTTCCATATTTCTTTTAGAACTGTCCTTAAAACACTCACAGCATAAAAACACAAACTCTTATATAATAATTGTATATGCAAAGAAAATCAGTAAAACATTACAGATTTATGTAAAATGTCAGCAAACGTACATCTGTACATCTAGGGGGCAAAGGTTCATGCTCTTATTCAGTCAGTAAGACAATCTGATGAGCTTCCACCAGAATATTAATCCTTAAATCATCCCAGAAATTGTCAAGGCCAGCCTTTACATCAGTTCACAGGCCAACCCAAAGACCCACTTTCTGTGTCTATAACCATCATCCCATATGTCTCCTCAGGGCCCCCATGACCTCCTTGTTCCTCAGGCTGTAGATGAATGGGTTCAGAACAGGGGTGATGATAGAGTAGAGCACAGCCACCACTTTGTCCCTCCCAGGAGAATGCAAGGAGTGTGGCTGGGTGTAGGTGGAAAGAGTAGTGACATAGAACAGGCTGGCTACAGTCAGGTGGGAGGAGCAGGTGGACACAGCTCTACTCTGTCCCTTCCCTGAACCCATCTGGTATACAACAACCAGCACCCGAGCATAGGAAGCTAGGATGGCCAGGAAGGGGAACAACAGAATGACAAGGCCACTCACGAGGACTGTATGCTCATATTGGGACGTGTCTTCACACACCAATGGAAGAAGAGATGGAATCTCACAGAAAAAGTGGTTAATCCTAGATCCACAGAATGGAAGTTGAAATACATACACTGTGTGCACTAAAGCATTGATGGAGCTGCTGCTCCAGGCACTGGCAACCATACAGCAGCAGATCTTCCTGCTCATGAGCACAGGGTAGTGCAAGGGCCGGCAGATGGCTATGTACCTGTCATAGGACATGAAACCCAGCAGGAGGGCTTCAGACCCACCCAGGGTCAGAAACACAAAGGTTTGGATTGCACATCCCAGAAAGGAAATGGTCTTGGTGTCTGACAGGAAGTTAGCTGCCATCTTGGGCACAGTGGTGGAGATGTACATCATGTCGATGATGGAGAGCTGGCTGAGGAGGAAGTACATGGGGGTGTGGAGTGTTCGGTCCAGCCTGATGAGATGGACCAGCGTGATGTTGCCTATGAGAGCCACTGCAAAGAGGACGGCAATGACTGTGAAGAGGAAGGTGTCCATGTGTCCATACTGGAAAAGACCAACCAAGGTAAAGTCTGTCCCACAGCTGTGGTTTCCTGTCTCCATGCCTTAGAAGGAACCATCAAAGCAGATATAATGTGGAAAGGGCATGGCCTGATGACATCTGTCCTTGAGGAGAAAATGACAACTTTTACATTTGATAGTTTTCCTTATTAGGGCATCCTCTTTTATTCCCTGTACAATAAGCTTTCATATATATATATATATATATATATATATATACATTTTATTATTTTTAATGCTTTTAGTTTTGCTTATCGTGTTGTTTCATGTGCATCAATGGAAGGCTTTGCTGTTTCCATTCGTGCTTGACACTGTCAGCTTTAAAACACAATTTGGATTCTTTGTCCTTACCATTTGTACAAGGATGGAGTCATCCATCTCTTTTGAATCAATGTTGTTCATAAGTTATAACTGAGGAAATAAGAATAAACATTTTTGAGATCACAGAACGAAATTTCAATAATCATAAAATCAACAGTTATATAATTTTCAGCAAATTTTCTATACGTGCTACAGATCCTTTCTGGTGACAGACTGGAGTTGGGTTTCTTTCTTGACAGTGTTTACTCACTCCCTTCTGTTATCTGTGTGAACATAATATGTACAGGAGAGTCTTAGGAAATCAAAACACAGAATGTGTCCAGGAAATGAACAAAATACTGAGATCATTGTACAATGCAAAAATAAGAAGACACTATATGCCCTCAACAGGATTAAGTAATGCAAGAGAACATCATGTGAAATCATACTAAGGTTTTATTACATTATACATGAAATATTCACCCGTTGCATAAAGCAAGTAGAGTACTTTAAAGTAGCAGAGCAGAAGGCAACAATTTTTCAAAATCTCAAAATATGACTTATGAAGGAGAATTTAGCAGAAATTAGTAGTGCAAGGTAGGAAATGATTACCACCCTTTCATATAAAGACTTCAGTTAACCCACCCCACCCCACTATTCCTTAAGTCAATGAAATGCCAGACTGTCCACAGTTTCTGCTTTTTCTTCAATTACCCCAAGTGTCAGATGTTATCAGGACCCTGCTGAAAGTGTGGCATTACCTGCTGATTTCCATGGTGCATGTGTATGTGCATGTGCATGTGCATGTGCATGTGCAAGTGTATGTGCATGTGTGTGTGCCTGTGCATGTGCTACTGGGATCAAATACCTGACCTTGGCATGCACTGTGCCCTGAGATACAACCTTAGTAATTGACTTTCAAGACTCAGTCTCATTCATCTTGTTCTGTACCTCAGATTTGCTATCAACTCTAATCCTGTCCTGACCTTCCTGAAAGCTGGGATAGGAACTGGGCCACTAAGACCAGCCTTGTCCTCACTTCTCATCATTAAAAGCATTGGTCAGTGTCTGCTGAATCCTTACACTTGTTAAAGTCAGTTTTCAATGCTCAGAATTTGGAAAAGATAAATTTTTCTTTCTCTTCATTACAGTAAGAGCAGAATGTTTGCTTTTGTTCAATGTGTTAGAAATCACCTAGTCTGGTTTCTTATCCTCTAAAGACAAAACTTAGTCTATGGCGGCAGCAGCAACAGCAGTAGCTCTGGTTCTATAAACCTCCCCAGGCCATCCCTAACACAATGTGTTTTAGATGTGGATGCTTCCCTTTGGAGGACAGAGTGAACTGTGGCAGCCCAGAGCAGTGGACACACTTGAACTCCTGCGAATCCCTGTCACAATCTCATCTTTTATCCAATGAGAGTCTGTATAAGAGTCACTTGGAATCAGTGTTAAAGATGGCCACTAGCCTGATGTTTTCCATGCACACTATGCACTGTTCATGTGTGTCAAATCATCACATCTCATCTCTGTGATTAATAAATTAAACCACAATTATTTTTCAAATCAGAAAATATTCTAAATATGTTGAGAAATGGCATGTTTGATGGCAATCTTGTCCCTGGAACTGGAAGAGCCCCAGCCCCTTTCTCCTTGAAGGAAGGGTTCTATGCTGAAGAATAGCAATGGACAGTGTTCATACATGTTGATATTGCAGGTATTTTTTAAAGCGGTAGCTGGAGTGTGCATCTCTCCAGGAGTTGATTCAATTCAAGAGTAAGGGGTACAGGTAGAACAACACACTTTACCCAGTAATCCCAATGTATAACTCACCAGCAAGAGCACCACTGCTATACCAAACTCATCAGAGAATCCGGCTTCACTTCAGTAGCTCCTTGACTGCCACACTCCTTTGTCAGCTAAGGGGCTGTGCAGTGATCAAGCCAGAATTCCATCCTCCATCAACCTGAGCTCTTTAATAAGAGGACCATGGCGAGCTTTTCCTCCAGATGACTCAATGTGTGGACTGCCTGTCTTTTTATAAATTTAACTCTAACAAAATTTAACTACATCATAAGCGACTGTATATTAGAGATACACATCTCACTTTCCTAGGGTTTCTCCTCAACAATATTAAATAAGAACAGAAAATGAACCTGCCCAAAAATATAAGAAAGATGAGACACCTAGAATAGCAGGTAGAAAGTCACAACTATGCTTCCCTGAATCAACTTTTAAATACAGTGTCAATTTCCAGTGAATCAAGCTATTTAAACTGTGTATCCAAAAGGAAATCCTGGCTTTAAAACCTCTGATACTCAGCACATTTTCGAATCTTTTATCCCACTGTGAATTTGTAAGGTAGTTGGGATTTTGCTTTAAAAAATAATCCTCACTTAACGTTGAAGACATAGGTAGAAAAGAAATATCATTTTGGCATCTATGGAAGACCTTTAAGGTCTTAAATGCTCTGGCTGCCCGTGCAAGATTGGACCTCATAGGCATTCTTTCAGAATCCTTCTGGGAAAACCTGGTCTCTGTCCACAATTAAATAAACACATGACATACAAGAGATTCCATTTTATTAGAACTCACGTATTCACTACACAGTAGAAGTTAAAAGAGGTCAGAATTAATGTTCAAAGCGTATTTTCATCATAACTGAAGCCGATAAGTTTTTAAAAAACTCAATTCATTACATACTCTTAGCATGCACATCTGCACAGAAGCACAGGAATAATCTGTGAAATGTAGATACTAGGAACATCATAAATAAGATATTTCAAAGGATTGTATAATCTAGGTTCTGGCTTGTGTCACATATTCCTGAGGACAATGTTCAAATGTTCAGCATGATCACTGACATAGGAGAGTCATTTTTATGAAAGCCATGGCTCCACTTGATGTCAGAATAAAAAAAATCGTTCACTGTGTCCCAGCTTGGACAAGAAGTTGGATCGATGGTGAAGTGCAATCTTTACCTGTGGCAAAAATGTTTCTGTCAATCTGAAGAGGCTATAGTTTGGAATAGAAGATAAAAATGCATGAATCTGTTTAATATTTACTGTATACTGGAGTCTGTACTATTTTATAATAAGTAGCAACATCATATCAGCATTTTATAAACTGAATCACTGAAATATTTTATCCCAAACATATTCCTAGTTTGTTAGGTAGCATATTTGGTTTTGAATCTATTAATACAAATGTCTGTTTTTTCTTTTGTTCTTTTCCCTAAAGACTATATTAAGCTTCCAAGAAGCTTCACTACCAATTTAGCCTTTGATAATATTTACTGGGTCGACCCAATCAATTCTAGATACATCTTTACATGGTACACTGAACCATTTTTTTAGTACCGATACATTTTTCAATGAGACATTTTTCTCGAAAGCATAATAGACTCAAGAAAAATGATTTTTACATTTTATTCTTCCTGTAGATTCCTTATTGTTATTTATCTGTAGAATAATGATATCTTCTACTGCTTAGACATGTTATTAGCAGTATCTTTCTACTGCTTAGACATGTTATTTATGTTTTTCTTTCCATTAGTCCTGGATTTAATGGTGTAATCCACATTCAATGGCGTCTTAACTTTATGAATGCATTACACATTGACTGATTACTACTTATGAGAAGTCCGATACCACCACCACACATGTGATGCTCTCATTTATACAAATTTTACTCTGTAAATGTAGCTTTAGAAAATCTTTCATCCCACTCTTTATTTCATATTTTCTTTTCTTTTTTTTTTTTATTAACTTGAGTATTTCTTATATACATTTCGAGTGTTATTCCCTTTCCCGGTTTCTGGGCAAACATCCCCCTAATCCCTCCCCCTCCCCTTCTTTATGGGTGTTCCCCTCCCCATCCTCCCCCCAGTGCCACCCTCCCCCCAACAATCTAGTTCACTGGGGGTTCAGTCTTAGCAGGACCCAGGGCTTCCCCTTCTACTGGTGCTCTTACTAGGATATTCATTGCTACCTATGAGGTCAGAGTCCAGGGTCAGTCCATGTATAGTCTTTAGGTAGTGGCTTAGTCCCTGGAAGCTCTGGTTGGTTAGCATTGTTGTACATATGGGGTCTCGAGCCCCTTCAAGCTCTTCCAGTTCTTTCTCTGATTCCTTCAACGGGGTCCTATTCTCAGTTCAGTGGTTTTGCTGCTGGCATTCGCCTCTGTATTTGCTGTATTCTGGCTGTGTCTCTCAGGAGCGATCTACATCCGGCTCCTGTCGGCCTGCACTTCTTTGCTTCATCCATCTTGTCTAATTGGATGGCTGTATATATATGGGCCACATGTGGGGCAGGCTCTGAATGGGTGTTCCTTCTGTGTCTGTTTTAATCTTTGCCTCTCTATTCCCTGCCAAGGGTATTCTTGTTCCCCTTTTAAAGAAGGAGTGAAGCATTCACATTTTGATCATCCGTCTTGAGTTTCATTTGTTCTAGGCATCTAGGGTAATTCAAGCATTTGGGCTAATAGCCACTTATCAGTGAGTGCATACCATGTATGTCTTTCTGTGATTGGGTTAGCTCACTCAGGATGATATTTTCCAGTTCCAACCATTTGCCTACGAATTTCATAAAGTCGTTTTTGATAGCTGAGTAATATTCCATTGTGTAGATGTACCACATTTTCTGTATCCATTCCTCTGTTGAAGGGCATCTGGGTTCTTTCCAGCTTCTGGCTATTATAAATAAGGCTGCGATGAACATAGTGGAGCACGTGTCTTTTTTATATGTTGGGGCATCTTTTGGGTATATGCCCAAGAGAGGTATAGCTGGATCCTCAGGCAGTTCAATGTCCAATTTTCTGAGAAACCTCCAGACTGATTTCCAGAATGGTTGTACCAGTCTGCAACCCCACCAACAATGGAGGAGTGTTCCTCTTTCTCCGAATCCTCGCCAGCATTTGCTGTCACCTGAGTTTTTGATCTTAACCATTCTCACTGGTGTGAGGTGAAATCAGGGTTGTTTTGATTTGCATTTCCCTTACGACTAAAGATGTTGAACATTTCTTTAGGTGTTTCTCAGCCATTCGGCATTTCTCACCTGTGAGTTCTTTGTTTAGCTCTGAACCCCATTTTTTAATAGGGTTATTTGCCTCCCTGCTGTCTAACTTCTTCAGTTCTTTGTATATTTTGGATATAAGCCCTCTATCTGTTGTAGGATTGGTAAAGATCTTTTCCCAATCTGTTGGTTGAAGTGTCCTTCCTTATATTTTTGATGACTTTTAGTTGAAAATTGATTTTATTTGATATTAGAATGGCTACTCCAGCTTGCTTCTTCTGACCATTTGCTTGGAAAGTTGTTTTCCAGCCTTTCACTCTGAGGTAGTGTCTGTCTTTTTCTCTGAGGTGTGTTTACTGCAGGCAGCAGAATGCAGGGTCCTCGTTGGGTATCCAGTTTGTTAATCTATGTCTTCTTATTGGGGAGTTGAGGCCATTGATGTTGAGAGATATTAAGGAATAGTGATTATTGCTTCCTGTTATATTCATATTTGGATGTGAGGTTATGTTTGTGTGCTTTTCTTCTCTTTGTTTTGTTGCCAAGATGATTAGTTTCTTGCTTCTTCTAGGGTATAGCTTGCCTCCTTATATTGGGCTTTACCATTTATTATCCTTTGTAGTGCTGGATTTGTAGAAAGATATTGTGTAAATTTGGTTTTGTCATGGAATATCTTGGTTTCTCCATCTATATTAATTGAGAGTTTTGCAGGATACAGTAACCTGGGCTGGCATTTGTGTTCTCTTAGGGTCTGTATGACATCAGTCAGGATCTTCTGGCTTTCATAGTTTCTGGCGAAAAGTCTGGTGTGATTCTGATAGGTCTGCCTTTATATGTTACTTGATTTTTTTCCCACACTGCTTTTAATAATCTTTCTCTGTTTTGTGGCTTTGGTGTTTTGACTTATTTTGTGATGGGGGAATTTCATTTCTGGTCCAATCTATTTGGAGTTCTGTAGGCTTCTTGTATGCTTATGGGTATCTCTTTCTTTAGGTTAGGGAAATTTTCTTATATGATTTTGTTGAAGATATTTACTGGTCCTTTGAGCTGGGTCTCTTCACTCTCTTCTATACCTATTATCCTTAGGTTTGATCTTCTCATTGAGTCCTGGATTTCCTGTATGTTTTGGACCAGTAGCTTTTTCCGCTTTACATTATCTTTGACAGTTGAGTCAATGATTTCTATGGAATCTTCTGCTCCTGAGATTCTCTCTTCCATCTCTTGTATTCTGCTGGTAAAGCTTGTATCTACAGCTCCTTGTCTCTTCTTTTGATTTTCTATATCCAGGGTTGTTTCCATGTGTTCTTTCTTGATTGCTTCTATTTCCATTTTTAATTCCTTCAACTGTTTGATTGTGTTTTCCTGGAATTCTTTCAGGGGTTTTTTTGACTCCTCTCTATGGGCTTCTACTTGTTTATTTATGTTTTCCTGGAATTCTTTTAGGGATTTTTGCGACTCCTCTCTGTAGGCTTCTACTGTTTATTATTGTTCTCTAAGGGAGTTCTTCATGTCTTTCTTGAAGTCCTCCAGCATCATGATCAAATATAATTTTGAAACTAGATCTTGCTTTTCTTGTGTGTTTGGATATTCTGTGTTTGCTTTGGTGGGAGAATTGGGCTCCGATGATGCCATGTAGTCTTGGTTTCTGTTGCTTGGGTTCCTGAGCTTGCCTCTCGCCATCAGATTATCTCTAGTGTTACTTTGTTCTGCTATTTCTGACAGTGGCTAGACTGTCCTATAAGCCTGTGTGTCAGGAGTGCTGTAGACCTGTTTTCCTGTTTTCTTTCAGCCAGTTATGGGGACAGAGTGTTCTGCTTTTGGGCGTGTAGTTTTCCTATCTACAGGTCTTCAGCTGTTCCTGTGGGCCTGTGTCTTGAGTTCACCAGGCGGGTCACTTGCAGCAGAAAATTTGGTCTTACCTGTGGTTCTGAGGCTCAAGTTTGCTCGTGGGGTGTTGCTTATGAGCTCTCCGCAGCAGCAGCAACCAGGAAGATCTGCGCTGCCCTTTCCGGGAGCTTCTGTGCACCAGGGTTCCAGATGGCGTTTGGTGTTTTCCTCTGACGTCAGAGATGTGTGCAGAGTGCAGTCTCTTCTGGTTTCCCAGGCGTGTCTGCCTCTCTGAAGGTTTAGCTCTCCCTCCCATTGGGATTTGGGTGCAGAGAACTGTTTATCCGGTTGGTCCCTTCAGGTTCTGGCGGTGTCTCAGGCACAGCAGACCAGCTGCTCCTGGGCCCTCCTCTACGGGAACCCAGAGGCAGTATCTCATATTTTCTCTTAATTTTACAAATAGTTCTTTTCCTTCTGTGTTTTAATTAAAATGTCAAGTTCAGGCAATAACTAAGGTGTAATATTTACGTGTATAGATAGTCCTCTGTGACGTCATTTCTATGCTAGGCAATGAACAGTCTTATCCAAGAAAACTGTTAGTTACACACAAAGTTCCCAAGTGTAGCTGACTTACAAGGCAATAAAAATAATTGCAACACCCAGATTGTCACGAATGCCATCTTCATCCATTTTTGTAGAGGAGAGATGTGCTCTAATAGATGGTATCCCTTTCCTGATAATTTTTTGTTTATTTATCCTTTTATTATACACATATGATGCATGTGTTTCCATATATGGTGTACATGTATGGTGCCTGAAGAGGCCTTAAAAGCGCGTCAGATCCCCATTAACAGGTGGTTGTGAGCTGTCATGTGGGTGCTTGGGATTGAACTTGGTGCCTCTGTAGGAGTGATCAGCGATCACTCTTAACTGCTGAACTCCTCCATTTATTCTTTAAATACTCTTGACAGCTCTATAATTTCATGGTAATTACATTAAGGAAAATAAATGTTATTCACAAGAATCAAAATTCGCTGAGAAGATAAGGAAGAACACAGAACCACTTTCTGAAATATAATAGCTTCTTTAAGAGTTGAGTCTCCTCTTTCCTTTTTAAAAGTCCACAAGTGTTATTGGCAGTACCTAGAGTCTTTATTTTTTCTCAGGCATGAAGACATACACTGTAATCTCAGTCTTGGGAGGTAAAAGTGGAAAGATCAGAATTTCAGGGTCATTCTCCGCTACTTAGTGGGGTTGAGTCCATTCTGGGTTACATGAAACTTTGCCCCCAAATAAATGAACTTATAGGTAAACAAATGCCAAACTAAACAAAATAAAAATATGGATTTGATCTTTCAAGATAAATATAACTATAACTTGCTGTCTTGCAGCACAAACTGCCTGCTCCATTTCTACATTATGATGTCAGAAGCTACAAATGTGTACCTTTCAAAATATTTTGTATATGTATGGCTGTTTGGCCTGCGTGTGTGTCTATATATCACTTTTGTGTCTTATGCCTGTAGAGTCTAGAAGAGAGCATCAAATCCCGTACAACTGGAGCTATACACCATTGGGGACTACTATATGGGTGGTGGGAATTGAACACAAGTCTTTTGCAAGAGCAGTAAATACTCTTAACTACTGAGCTATCTCTCTATTCTCCCCCCCCTTTTTTTGAGGGAGGGTCTCGTGTGTGCTGAGCCAGTTTTGAATTCATTATGGAGCTGGTTGACTTCCTGCCTCCACCTCTCCAGTGATAGGAAGACAGACATTTACTACCACATTAGGTCTGCACATGCTAACTGAGCTACATATCTGGTCTCTGCATGGGCCCTCACTGTAAACATCTGACTGCCCAGGGTGCTTGAATGCCCTGCTACAGCTATGTCCTTTACAAACCACACCAACACAATCTCCTTTGTCCATGTGTTCTGCCTTATGCATTTGTAAATCTCATGACTCCTAAGATTTCCTTGTTCATCCTGCCAGAGGGAAATTGGCAAGGCACATGGAAAGGTTTCCTTTGAGTCCATTTCCCCAAAGGCTGGAAGAACAGAGAGAAGTTTCAAAAAAGAAAAAAATTAGCACAAAACTAGGCAACAAATAAATGAAACAGTTTTGTTCTGGGTGAAGAACATGTTGGGCTTTCCTACCATTCTTCACACCCCCAATCTACACCATGTCATGACTCAGCTTCTCCACACTTCAGCTAGTAACCAGTTCCTACAATGTAGAAAGGAAACAGAAGCAGCTAAGAATGCAAGGCACAATCTCCACGAATACAAATACCCTCTCACATCTTTCACACCATTTTCTTTATGCCTAAAGTGTCTGTACTTGTAAATATCGGATATTGAGCACATTCCCCTCATAGGCCCCTGTTCTTCTGTAAGATCCCATTGTGTCCTTACCACATGAGCGCAACCCACAGAGCACAGATTGACAAAGTGACCACTTCAATAGCATGAGGGTATAAGGTTTTTAATCCACGTATGTGGGGTTGCTCATCCACGCAGGGAGAGGCAACCCAGAACCCAAAAAGCACACAACTTTTATTTGTCACAGAGGGCAGACTTCAGCAACAGGGTTAGCTGGCCCATTCTCATTGGTGGTATACAGGACAAAGGATCTGTTCAGGTATTGGCTGGCCTGTTCAAGGGGCTGTTCTTGGCTCAATTAGTCACTTTCCTCATCTAGCCCTTCACCTGGCCCTGAAGAATCACTGGGAAAAGGGCTAAGTTGGCATGTCCCTTTTGGGGGGTGGGGTGGGGATAGGGTGGTTGGGCAGGGTCACGATGACACCCTGTGGTCGTTCTTGGAATTTACCACAGGTCTTTCTGAGAACAGTTGTTTTTCCTTGTTTTGTCTTAATTTAGTTTAGCCAGAATCTTGATCACCCAAACTTATTTTATATCACTAGACATCATGACGTCAGATGTATCTCTCAGAAAGGTCACACGTTTGTCATAGGCATCCTGACTACCAGATGTATCTCTCAAAACCTTGTATTTATAACTTTGTTTCTCATACCTATGAAACTATGAGACTTTATTTATTCATTCCCCCCTTTTTCTTTTGTTGTGGTTTTAATCTTAAAATCATAGTTCAGTCTCATCTCTAGTGATGGTTCCACATTGTTGCCTTAACAATACATTTTCTAATAAGCAATAAATTAGAGTTGTGAACCAAGGGGAAGAATTGAACCAGGTTTCAAACCAACTTTTGTCTTGAGCTCTCTCTCTTTTTAAAAACTTTGTTTTAATATTTTTCTAGTCTTAGCCAAATTGTCTTTAACTCTTCCTGAGTGATATATATATAAAAACAACATTCTTCTTTTTAATGCAGCACATAGGCCTCCTTCTTTAAGGTATAGCGGGTTTAATCATCTCCTATTATGAAGGACTATCTCTGAGAGGAAGGACAGGAATTCTTGGAGGTCAGTTAAAGTCTTTTTTGTTCTTTCTATATCTAAGTCAATGGCAGTTCTCAATTTTCCATAAGCCTTGTGTTGCAGGGCAATAGCAGATGTCCCTGTAGCTGCCCCTGCAGCACCTAAACTCAGCCCTAAGACAATTGCCAATGTAATTCCCAACTCTTTTTTGTGCCTTATTAAGTCTCTAGCATCAGGATCCCAATAGTTAGTATGCCCTCATAAGGATGGTATAACAATCTGGGCACTATCTGAACTAACGCACAAAAGTCATGATTGCCTTTTAGAACTTCTAAACTTATACAGGCTGTGATTCCTGAGGCACAGGCCCAAGTGTTAGGAGTACTAACATATGCAATGCTTTCATAGTAAGCGAATGTTACATCGTTTACAATAGAAATCAAGCCTACCTCCACACTTGTGATTGGGGGATCTATCTCTAGGGAACCCAGGGAAAATATAAAATTATTGTTTCCAAAGCACACTTCTCAAGTGAGCATTACAGCAACCCCATCACAGCAACCCCCAGTCAAGTTTCTGATGTATCTACTTATTTGACATGCAAGTCTAGGGAGCTTTTTAAAGATCTAAGTGTCCTCCAGGTCCCAGCCCCCAACCCCAACAGCTAGTACACAGCTGGTGAAGGCTGACACTTGATGGCTGTCGGGGTGGTCAGCAGCACCAGGTGTGGTCCTTTCCATCGAGGCTCAAGTGTCTGGGCCTGGTGTTGTCGTACGTGGATGGAGTCTCTGACCTGGAAATGGTGAGATGTCTCAGGGGTCTGTGGGGCATAGGCTGCTGCCAGCTGCAACCAGACTTCTTTCCGTATCACCTGCAGGCCTTTTAGCGTGGCATATAAATTATTGTTACTAACATGTTGGTTCAATAGCATCAGTCAGAGGAGTTGAAGCCCCATATAAGATCTCAAACAGGGGTAAGGCTGAATCTGGAAGGGGTATTTCTTGCTCTGAAGAAAGCAAGAGGGAAGGAATGCCACCCAGTCTGCGCCAGTCTCCATGGTCAATTTGGTCAGGGTTTCTTTTAGAATTTTTTTTATTCTTTCTACCTGTCCTGAACTTTGAGGTCTGTAGATGTAGTATAATTTTTAATCGACCTCCAAACACTTGGCCACACCCTGGCTTACCTTGGCAACGAAGGCAGGGCCATTGTCTGACCCAATTACCTTGGGCATCCAAAACTGGGGGAAGATTTCTTCCGGTATCTTCATGATGACTACCGAGGCCATCTCTTAGCAGGATTTTCGTTCCCATTGAGGTGTACCAGAATCTCTTCCTCGACCTGACTGTGTCATGGAGGGAGGGCCCTTAACAGAGTCAGAATCTCTTTTTTCTTGCCCTCAGATGTCACAGGCCCCTCTGCTGATGGGCTATAGCAAAGGCATACCTGCTGTCCACATAGATGTTAAGTCTCTTTCTCAGCTCAAGGGCTTTGGTGAGGGGAGCGAGCTCTGCCCTCTGAGCAGAGGTGCTTTCTGGTAGGGCCTGAGCCCAGATGACTCTGTTTCCATCTACCACTGCTGCCTCAGCCCATCTTTTTCCTTCCTCTAAGAAGCTGCTCCCATTTGTGAACCAGGTGGCATCTGCCCCCTCTGGTGACTGGTCAGTCAGATCTTTACACCACCTCTGTGCTTTAGTGAGCACCTGCTGACAGTCATGAAGTGGGGTCTAGGTCAGGGTCTGGTAGCAGGTTTGCAGGGTTCAGACTAGTAGGGGCAGTCTGGGATCACAAGGAACAAGTGGGATACCTGGCCCATGCCAAGGTCCACCATTCTTCGGGTAGTCCATGAGTATTGTTTGTTGCTGGTAGTCCCCTGTACTCAAGGTCTTGCTGGACACTAGCCCATTTGGGCGTAGGAACACGGAGTATTGTGTCCCCGTATTCACGAAACAACTGGGCGGGCTTCCGTCCTATCTTTGTGCATAGCCAGCTCTCTAGGACCGAGAGGCTTGCCTTCAGGGCTGCTGTAAAGCCCCCTCTTGTTTTTCCTGGGGTAGTCCCTGACCCAGTGTTCTTTTTCCTTGCAATAGGCATACCAATCTTTAGCCTGGAATTCTCTTCTGTTGCCAGGTATTGTCTTCTTAGTCTCTCTAACTACTGTGGCCAGTATAAGTTCCACTCTTGTCTTTTATCTCTCTTTAGCTCTCTAGCTTCCTCTTCTTTTTGTCTCTTTTCTTCCTCTTCCCTAGCTTCCTGCTCTTTTTGTCTTCTTTCCTCTTTCTCTTCCTCAGTCTCTCTGTTATGCTATCTTCTGCATCTTCCTCTACAGCTACTAGATGCTGTCCACATATGTGCACAGACCCTGAACCACACTTCAACCTTACTTTCTCTGCAACTTACACTAACTCTCAGCAACTTATCTTAACCTCTCAAGTTTCTGCAACTTTCTCTTTATAGCTTTCCTTTACCTTAGCCAAATTGGAGGGGCATTTTCCAGCCCATAAAGACCTACCATTGGAGTCTGGTGATAGACCTTGGCATACTCCCTACCTTCAGGGGTATTGAAGTCAACAGGCAGGAGTTAGGGTCTTCCATCCATGTCTGGAACATTTTTTCTGGCCTTTAGTAGGATTCTGTCTTTCCTCGGTGGTAAAGAAGACCTGTAACAGCTATTAACAAGCATCTCAAGTGAAAACAAGAAGAGAGTCTAGAAAATAGAGGTCCACTGAAGAGGACAAATAGCATTCAGTCACACAGCTAAATGAGGAAGCTTTCTTGGGACGAAAAGGCCAGTGCAAAAGTAAGTACAAGTCTTGTGCCCATGAAACAAAAAGGCGAGCAGAGGGGCAGCCTGTCTGTTACCGGCTGTCTTTCTGGACTTAGAGTCTCTCTTAAGGAGTACCTCTTTTCAGTGTCAGCTCAGTGGCTTCATCTCTCGAGAGACCCAGCCTCCAAACGACACTAGGCTTCCAGTAAAAACTAATAACAAAAGGGTGGAGAGATGGTTAGGACCTGGGTGGTAGATGCCAAGCAGCTGACAAAAGAATTGTAACCGGTGCACCTGGGGCTTTCAGGACTTTTGCCCCTGCCATTTCTGAGGCAGAAGTCAAAGTTGAACTGGGCTTCCTGCCTCTTACCTCTAATAAAGAGATTGTTAACATTGGAGCACTAACCTTTAATAGAACTACAGCCCTACCCATGCCTCAGAGTTCCAGGACTGCAGTACCAGCCCTTCACCAAGTTGTCTCACTGGGTTTAGGGCCCATGGAAAAGAAAACATTGATCCTGACCTTGGACACAGTCTCCAGCAGAAGTAGACTGAAGAGCTCACGCCAAGACTTTCTCCTGTTATCATTCTAGGATAAACACAGCCAAAGCCTGAATTCTAAATTCTGACTGGTAAAACAAAGTTCTTCGCAGTTTGTTGCAGAAACTTTCTGAAACTACTTTAGGGGCTTCCCTGCCCCCCAATCTGGGGCATTTTGACCACAGGGGCAGGAACTGACTGCTGCAGGAATATGATCAGAGACATTTTCCATGTCACTGATGACTAATGGGAAAGGTGACTTAATGTTGGAGACTGACCCCTCTCTTGGAATAGGGCCAGCAGATAAGGGGAGGGAGGCAGGCTCCCTCAAAGAAAGTTCTGTTAATGAACGCTCTCCTTCTGTGAGCAAGTGTTGAAGGTCTGGACACTGAAGGCAGCGACTGGAATTTTTTTTCAGGGCCGCAGGTCTCATAATCATCTTTAAAACAATTACTAACTCTGCACTATCTTTTTGCTGTCAAAGCGTCAGCCCCAGCCAGCCTCATCACCTTGAAACTCCTCTCGTGCCAGCTCGGCCTGAGCTGCGCCACTGCTCATGTGCAGCCTAAAACTTGTTGCTGGGGGGCCTGCACGCTTGCCACCCTTAGCCCCACACTTCCCCATTCTGTGCTGTCCCTTCTTTAGAAGCTGTGAATGTCTAAGCAACAGGGAAATCCTTTATTCAGGATCCAAGGCAAAGCTTTCAGGTTCTTGTTAATGCCTGCTTCAGACAGGGTCACTCGCTAACCTGGAGTCCTTCACACACCTGTGTGATTAACTGTTGACAGGAGCTAAACTGGGCAAGGGGAGCAAAGGGAGGGGCATCTCTCCTCTGGGAGGAGGCTCAAGGAAGAAAGACAAAACACCCTGGCAGAAAACAATTTTTCTCAAGCAAATCATTCCCAAGTTAAGCACCAAGAGGACCAAGTAAAACCCTTTGACAAACAAAACAGGCAGTCCATGATTTCAAACATAGTCAGTCATCAGTCCAAGTCCAAAACTGAAACAAAAGTCAAAAAGACATGACAATACCACTGAAAACAAACTAGATAAACAAGACCAAGACAAGGCATCCTAATACCTTTCAGTACCTGGCCCAAATTGCAGCGTAACCCTCAGCTGCTTCTGGGATGAGGTGGACCATCTCTGATCCCACGTCCCAACAGAATTCTAAAGTGGCCTCTAGAATCCTTTCTCCTCCTAGAGCATCCTCTAGGGCTATGGCCTGTGACAACTAGCACTGTTGTCACAGCTGTAAGCCCCCTTATGGGACCAACAGCCACCACCGAGGGGACTCCTAACCCATTTCTGGGGGGAGGACTAGAACCCACCTCTGAAGGGACTCGAACCCTTCAGACAGTGGACATGGACAACACAAGACAACATGAAACAAAGACAACATGACACAGAGACAAAACAGAAAATAACACAGAACACAAAACACAAATTTGCTCCAGCTTACCCCCATTCTCTTTGTCAGTTGTGGACTGGGGGGAGCGTAGTTCCAGGCCAATGCACCAAAATGTTTTAAGAATCCATAGTGGCCTTACCTCAGGAATGCAACCCACAGAGCACAGATTGACAAAGTGACTGCTGCAGTAGCATGAGGGTATAAGGTTTTTAATCCATGTATTTGGGGTTGCTCATCCACACAGGGAGAGGCAACCCAGAACCCAAAAAGCACACAACTTTTATTTGTCACAGAGGGCAGACTTCAGCAACAGGGTTAGCTGGCCTGTTCTCATTGATGGTACACAGGACAAAGGATCTGTTCAGGTACTGGCTGACCTGCTCAAGGGGCTGTTCTTGGCTCAATTAGTCACTTTTCTCATCTAGCCCTTCACCTGACCTTGACAAATCACTGGGAAAAGGGAAAGTTGGCATGTCCCTTAGAGGAGGTGGGGGACTGGGTGGTTGGTCAGGGTCAGGATGACTCCCTGTGCTCATTCTTGGAATTTACCACAGGGAGGGGTAGGGGGTCTTTCTGAGAACAGTGGTTTTTCTTTGTTTTGTCTTAATTTAGTTTAGTCAGAATCTTGATCACCAAAACTTATTTTATATCACTAGACATCATGATGTCAGATGTATCTCTCAGAAAGTTCACACGTTTGTCATAGGCATCCTGACTACCAGGTGTATTTCTCAAAACCTTGTATTTATAACTTTGTTTCTCATATCTATCAAACTATGAAACTTTATTTCTTCATTCCCTTTTCTCTCCCCTTCCTGAGTAACCTGTTTGTTTATAACTTTGACCTGTAGTATCCACTGAATTCCCACACAAGCTGCAGGGAGAGCTCTGGAAAACATGACTTGAATTATGGAACTTATTTTTCTTTTTTTGCTCTTGCTTTTTTAATGGGATATATTTTTTTATTTACATTTCAAATGTTATTCCCTTTCCCAGTTTCCAGTCCATAAACCCCCTATCATCCCCCCTACCCCATAAGGGTGTTCCCTACACATGCACACCCCGTACCACCACCTGAAATTCCCCTGCACAGGGGGTCCAATATTGTCAGGACAATGTGCCTCCCCTTCCACTGGTGCCCCAACAAGGCTGTTCACTGCTACCTATGCATTTAGAGCCCAGGGTCAATCCATGTATGGTCTGTGGGTAGTGGTTTAGTCCCTGGAAGCCCTGGTTTGTTGGCATTGTTGTTCTTATTGGTTTGCAAGCACCTTCAGTTCTCTCAATCCTTTCTCTTATTCCTCCAAAGGGCGTCCTGTTCTCAGTTCAGTGGTTTGCTGCTATCATTCATCTCTGTATTTGACATGCTCTGGTTCTGTCTCTCAGGAGAGATCTGTATCCTGCTCCTATCAGCATGCACTACTTAGCTTCAACAATCTTATCTAGTTTTTGTGGCTGTATATATATGGGCCATATGTGGTCCAGGCTCTGAATGGCCAATTCTTCAGTCTGTGCTCTAAACTTTGCCTCTATATTCCCTCCTATGGATATTTTTGTAACCCCTTTTAAGAAGGAATGGAAGCATCCGCATTTTGGTCATCCTTATTCTTTTTTTTTAATCTTTATTAACTTGAGTATTTCTTATTTACATTTCGATTGTTATTCCCTTTCCCGGTATCCAGGCCAGCATCCCCCTAACTCCTCTCCCTCCCCTTCTATATTGGTGTTCCCCTCCCCATTCTCTCCCCACTACCGCCCTCCCCCCAACAATCACGTTCACTGGGTGTTCAGACTTGGCAGGACCAAGGGCTTCCCCTTCCACTGGTGATCCTACTAGGCTATTCATTACTACCTATGAGGTTGGAGCCCAGGGTCAGTCCATGTATAGTCTTTGGGTAGTGGCTTAGTCCCTGGAAGCTCTGGTTGGTTGGCATTGTTGTTCATATGGGGTCTCGAGCCCCTTCAAGCTCTTCCAGTCCTTTCTCTGATTCCTTCAATGGGGGTCCCGTTCTCGGTTCAATGGTTTGCTGCTGGCATTCGCCTATGTATTTGCTGTATTCTGGCTGTGTCTCTTAAGAGAGATCTACACCCAGTTCCTGTCGGTCTGCACTTCTTTGCTTCATCCATCTTATCTAATTGGGTGGCTGTATATGTATGGGCCACATGTGGGGCAGGCTCTGAATGGGTGTTCCTTCTGCCTCTGTTTTAAACTTTGCCTCCCTATTCCCTACCAAGGCTATTCTTGTTCCCCTTTTAAAGAAGGAGTGAAGCATTCACATGTTGGTCATCCCTCTTTAGTTTCATGTGTTCTGTGCATCTAGGGTAATTCAAGCATTTGGGCTAATAGCCACTTATTAATGAATGCATACCATGTGTGTTTTTCTGTGATTGGGTTACCTCACTCAGGATGATATTTTGCAGTTTCATCAATTTGCCTATGAATTTCATAAAGTCATTGTTTTTGATAGCTGAGTAATATTCCATTGTGTAGATGTACCACATTTTCTGTATCCATTCCTCTGGTGAAGGGCATCTGGGTTCTTTCCAGATTCTGGCTATTATAAATAAGGCTGCTATGCACATAGTGGAGCATGTGATCTTTTTTATTTGTTGGGGCATCTTGTGGGTATATGTCCAAGAGAGGTATAGCTGGGTCCTCAGGTAGTTCAATGTCCAATTTTCTGAGGAACCTCCAGACTGATTTCCAGAATGGTTGTACCACTCTGCAATCCCACCAACAATGGAGGCGTGTTCCCCTTTCTCCACATCCTCGCCAGCATTTACTATCACCTGAGTTTTTGATCTTAGCCATTCTCACTGGTGTGAGGTGAAATCTCAGGGTTGTTTTGATTTGCATTTCCCTTATGACTAAAGATATTGAACATTTCTTTATGTATTTCTGAGCCATTCGGCATTCTTCAGCTGTGAATTTTTGTTTAGCTCTGAACCCCATTTTTTAATAGGGTTATTTGTCTCCCTGTGGTCTAAGTTCTTGAGTTATTTGTATGTTTTGGGTATAAGCCCTCTATCAGTTGTAGGATTGGTAAAGATCTTTTCCCAATCTGGTGGTTGCCATTTTCTCCTGACCACAGTGTCCTTTGCCTTACAGAAGCTTTGCAGTTTTATGAGATACCATTTGTCCATTCTTGATCTTAGAGCATAAGCCATTGGTGTTTTGTTCAGCAAATTTTTTCCAGTGCCCATGTGTTCCAGATGCTTCCCTAGTTTTTCTTCTATTAGTTTGAATGTATCTGGTTTGATGTGGAGGTCCTTGATCCACTTGGACTTAAGTTTTGTACAGGGTGATAAGCATGGATCGATCTACATTCTTCTACATGTTGACCTCCAGTTGAACCAGCACCATTTGCTGAAAATGCTATCTTTTTTCCATTGGATTATTTTGGCTCCTTTGTCAAAAATCAAGTAACCATAGGTGTGTGGGTTCATTTCTGGGTCTTCAATTCTGTTCCATTGGTCTATCTGTCTGTCTCTGTACCAATACCATGCAGTTTTTATCACTATTGCTCTGTAATACTGCTTGAGTTCAGGGATAGTGATTCCCCCTGAAGTCCTTTTATTGTTGAGGATAGTTTTAGCTATCCTGGGTTTTTTGTTATGCCAGATGAATTTGCAAATTGTTCTGTCTAACTCTTTGAAGAATTGGATTGGTATTTTGATGGGGATTGCATTGAATCTGTAGATCGCTTTTGGTAAAATGGCCATTTTTACTATATTAATCCTGCCAATCCATGAGCATGGGAGATCTTTCCATTTTCTGAGGTCTTCTTCAATTTCTTTCTTCAGAGTCTTGAAGTTCTTATTGTACAAATCTTTTACTTGCTTGGTTAAAGTCACACCGAGGTACTTTATATTATTTGGGTCTATTATGAAGGGTGTCGTTTCCCTAATTTCTTTCTCGGCTTGTTTCTCTTTTGTGTAGAGGGAGGCTACTGATTTATTTGAGTTAATTTTATACCCAGCCACTTTGCTGAACTTGTTTATCAGCTTTAGTAGTTCTCTGGTGGAACTTTTGGGATCACTTAAATAGACTATCATATCATCTGCAAATAGTGATATTTTGACTTCTTCTTTTGCGATCTGTATCCCCTTGACCTCCTTTTGTTGTCTGATTGCTCTGGCTAGAACTTCAAGAACTATATTGAATAAGTAGGGAGAGAGTGGGCAGCCTTGTCTAGTCCCTGATTTTAGTGGGATTGCTTCAAGTTTCTCTTCATTTATTTTAATGTTAGCAACTGGTTTGCTGTATATGGCTTTTACTATGTTTAGGTATGGGCCCTGAATTCCTATTCTTCCCCAGGACTTTTTATCGAAGGGTGTTGAATTTTGTCAAATGCTTTCTCAGCATCTAATGAAATGATCATGTGGTTTTGTTCTTTCAGTTTGTTTTATATAATGGATCACGTTGATGGTTTTCCCATATTAAACCATCCCTGCATGCCTGGGATGAAGCCTACTTGATCATGGTGGATGATTGTTTGATGTGCTTGGATTGGTTTGCCAGAATTTTATTGAGTATTTTGTGTCGCTATTCATAAGGGAAATTGGTCTGAAGTTCTCTTTCTTTTTTGGGTCTTTGTGTGTTTTAGGTTTAAGAGTAATTGTGGCTTCATAGAAGGAATTCGGTAGTGCTCCATCTGTTTCAATTTTGTGGAATAGTTTGGATAGTATTGGTATGAGGGCTTCTATGAAGGTCTGATAGAATTCTTCACTAAACCTGTCTGGAACTGGGCTCTTTTTAGTCGGGAGACCTATAATGACTGCTTCTATTTCATTAGGAGTTATGAGGTTGTTTAAATTGTTTATCTGTTCCTGATTTAACTTCAGTACCTGGTATCTGTCTATGAAATTGTCCATTTCCTGCAGATTGTCAAGTTTTGTTGATTATAGGCTTTCGTAGTAGGATCTGATGATTTTTTTGAATTTCCTCTGATTCCGTAATTATGTCTCCCTTTTCATTTCTGATTTTGTTAATTTGGACACACTCTCTGTGTCCTCTCTTTAGTCTGGCTAAGGGTTTATCTATCTTGTTGATTTTCTCAAAGAACCAACTTTTGGTTCTGTTGATTCTTTCTATGATCCTTTTTGTTTCTACTTGGTTGATTTCAGCTCTGAGTTTGATTATTTCCTGCCTTCTACTCCTCCTGCATGTATTGGCTTCATTTTGTTCTAGAGCTTTTAGGTGTGCTGTCAAGGTGCCAACATATGCTCTCTCCTGTTTCTTTCTGCAGGCACTCAGAGCTATGAGTTTTCCTTTTAGCACAGCTTTCATTGTGTCCCATAAGTTTGGGTATGTTGTACCTTCGTTTTCATTAAATTATAAGAAGTCTTTAATTTCTTTCTTTATTTCTTCCTTGACAAGGTTATCATTTAGGAGAGCATTGTTCAACTTCCATGTATATGTGGGCATTCTTCCCTTATTGTTATTGAAGTCCAACCTTAGCCTGTGGTGTTCTGATCGGATGCATGGGATTATTTCTATCTTTATCTGTTGAGGCCTGTTTTATGACCAATTTTATGGTCAATTTTGGAGAAAGTACCATGAGGTGGTGAGAAGAATGTATATCCTTTTGCTTTAGGATAGAATGTTCTATAAATATCTGTTACGTCCATTTGGTTCATGATTTCTCTTAGCCTGTCTATGTCTCTGTTTAATTTCTGTTTCCATGATCTGTCCATTGATGAGAGTGGGGTGTTGAAATCTCCTACTATTATTGTGTGAGGTGCAATGTGTGTTTTGAGCTTTAGTAAGGTTTTTTTTATGTATGTAGGTGCCCTTGTATTTGGAGCATAGATATTTAGGATTGAGAGTTCATCTTGGTGGATTTTTCATTTTATGAATGTGAAGTGTCCTTCCTTATCTTTTTTGATGACTTTTAGTCGAAAATCGATTTTATTCGATATTAGAAGGGCTAGTCCAGCTTCCTTCTTCAGACCATTTGCTTGGAAAGTTGTTTTCCAGCCTTTCACTCTGAGGTAGTGTCTGTCTTTGTCTCTGAGGTGTGTTTCCTGTAGGCAGCAGAATGCAGGGTCCTCATTGTGTATCCAGTTTGTTAATCTATGTCTTTTTATTGGGGAGTTGAGACCATTGATGTTGAGAGATATTAAGGAATTGTGATTATTGCTTCCTGTTATATTCATATTTGGATGTGAGGTTATGTTTGTGTGCTTTTCTTCTCTTTGTTTTGTTGCCAAGATGATTCACTTCTTGGTTTTTCTATGGTGTAGCTTGCCTCCTTTTGTTGGTCTTTACCACTTATTATCCTTTGTAGGGCTGGATTTCTAGAAAGGTATTGTGTAAATTAGGTTTTGTCATGGAATATCTTGGTTTCTCCATCTATGTTAATTGAGAGTTTTGCAGGATACAGTAGCCTGGGCTGGCATTTGTGTTCTCTTAGGGTTTGTATGACATGTGTCCATGATCTTCTGGCTTTCATAGTGTCTGGCAAGAAGTCTGGTGTGATAGGTTTGCCTTTATATGTTCCTTGACCTTTTCCCCTTATTGCTTTTAATATTCTTTCTATATTTTGTGCATTTGGTGTTTCGACTATTATGTGATGGGAGGAGTTTCTTTTCTGGTCCAATCTATTTGGAGTTCTGTAGGCTTCTTGTATGTTTATGGGCATCTCTTTCTTTAGGTTAGGGAAGTTTTCTTCTATGATTTTCTTGAAGATATTTACTGATCCTTTGACCTGGGAGTCTTCACTCTCTTCTAACCTATTATCCTTAGATTTGATCTTCTCATTGTGTATTGGATTTCCTGTATGTTTTGGACCAGTAGCTTTTTCCATTTTACATTATCTTTGACAGTTGTGTCGATGATTTCTATGGAATCTTCTGCTCCTGAGATTCTCTCTTCTATCTCTTGTATTCTGTTGGTGATTCTTGTATCCATGGCTCCTTGTCTCTTCCTTTGGTTTTCTATATCTAGGGTTGTTTTCCTGTGTTCTTTCTTTATTGCTTCTATTTCCATTTTTAATTCCTTCAACTGTTTGATTGTGTTTTCCTGGAATTCTTTCAGGGATTTTTGTGATTCTTCTCTATAGACTTCTACTTGTTTATTTATGTTTTCTTGCATTTTCTCTCTTTTTTTTTTTTTTGAGCTGGATCGAACCAGGGCCTTTGCGCTTCCCTAGGCGCTCTACCACTGAGCTAAATCCCCAACCCTTCCTGCATTTCTCTAAGGGAGTTCTTTATGTCTTTCTTGAAGTCCTCCAGCATCATGATGAAATATGATTTTAAATCTAGATCTTGCTTTTCTGGTGTGTTTGGATATTCAGTGTTTGCTTTGGTGGGAGAATTGGGCTCTGATGATGCCATGTAGTCTTGGTTTCTGTTGCTTGGGTTCCTGTGCTTGCCTCTCGCCATCAGATTATCTCTAGTGTTACTTTGTTCTGCTATTTCTGACAATGGCTAGACTGTCCTATAGGCCGGTGTGTCAGGAGTGTTGTAGACCTGTTTTCCTGTTTTCTTTCAGTCAGTTATTGGGACAGAGTGTTCTGCTTTTGGGTGTGTAGTCTTTCCTGTCTACTGGTCTTCAGCGGTTCCTGTGGGCCTGTGTCCTGAGACCACCAGGCAGGTCACTTGGAGCAGAAATTTGGTCTTACTTGTGGTCTCCCGGCTCAAGTTTGCTCGAGGGTGGTTGCTTTTTAGCTCTCTGTGAGGGTGGCAACCAGGAGGGCCTGGGCCACTTTTTCTGGGAACTCCCATGCACAAGGGTCCCAGATGGTGTTAGGTGTTTTCCTCTGGAGTCAGAAATGTGGGCAGAGTGTTGTCTCTTCTGGCTTCCCAGGCCTGTCTGCCCCTCTGAAGGTTTAGCTCTCCCTCCCATGGGATTTAGGTGCAGAGTACCGTTGATCTGGTCCCTTCAGGTCTGGGCGGTGTCTGGTCATCCTTATTCTTGAGCTTCCTGTGCTCTGTGGATTGCATCTTGGGTATTTCGAGCTTTGGGCTAATATCCACTTATCAATGAGTGCATATCATTTGTGTTTTTCTGTCGTTGGGTTACCTCACTCAGGATGATATTTTCTAGTTCCATCCATTTGCCTATGAATTTCATGAACTTATTGTTTTTGATTGCTGAGTATTACTCCATCGTGTAGATGTACCACATTTTTGGAATCCATTCCTCTGTTGAAGGGCGTCTGGGTTCTTTCCATCTTCTGGATATTATAAATAAGGCTGCTACGAATATAGTGAAGCATGTGTCTTTGTTGTATGTTGGAGCATCCTTTGGGTATATGTTCAGGAGAAGTATAGCTGGGTCCTCAGGTAGTATTATGTCCAATTGTCTGAGGAACCTCCAGACTGATTTCCAGAGTGGTTGTACCAGTTTTCTATCCCACCTACAGTGGAGGAGTGTTCCTCTTCTTTTTTCTTCCATTTTTATTAAATTAAGTATTTCTTATTTACATTTCAAATGTTATTCCCTTTCCCGGTTTCCTGTCCATCAACCCCCTATTCCCTCCACCTCCCCTTCTATATGGTCATTCCCCTCCTCATCCACCCCCAACTACTGCCCCCCAACCATCCCCTACGCTGGGGGTCCAACCTTTGCCAGACCAAGGGCTTCACCTTCCACTGGTGCCCCAACAAGGCTGTTCACTGTTACCTATGCAGTTGGAGCCCAGGGTCAATCCATGTATAGTCTTTATGTAGTGGTTTAGTCTCTGGAAGCTTTGTTTGGTTGGCATTGTTCTTATGGGGTCACAAGTCTCTTCAGCTCCGTGAGTCTTTTCTCCAATTCCTCCTAAGGGGGTCCTGCATTCACCTCTGTATTTGACTTGTTCAGGCTGTGTCTCTCGGGAGAGATCTATATGTGGTTCCTGTAAGAGTACACTTCTTAGCTTCTTCCATCTTATCTAGAGTGGGGCACTATGCACATCTATGCACATGTGGGGCAGGCTCTGAATGGCCGTTCCTTCAGTCTCTGCTCTGAACTTTGCCTCCCCGTCTCCTCTTATGGATATGTTTGTTCCCCTTTCAAAGAAGGAGTGAAGCATCTCCATTTTGGTCATCCTTATTGAGTTTCATGTGGTTTGTACACCTTGGGTAATTTGAGCTTTTGGGCTAATATCCACTTATCAATGAGTGTGTACCCTGTGTTTTTTTCTGTGATTGGGTTACCTCACTCAGGATGATATTTTCTAGTTCCATCCATTGGCCTATGAATTTCAGGAAGTCATTGTTTTTGATAGCTGTGTAGTAAACCATTGTATAGATGTACCACATTTTCTGTATCCATTCCTCTGTTGAAGGGCATCTGGGATATTTCCAGCTTCTGGCTATTATATATAAGGCTGCTATGGACATAGTGGAGCATATGTCTTTGTTGTATGTTGGAGCATCTTTTGGGTTTATGCCCAGGAGAGGTATAGCTTGGTCGACTGGTAGTGCAATATTCAATTTTTTGAGGAACATCCAGACTGATTTCCAGAGAGGTTGTACCAGTTTGCAACCCCACCAACAATGGAGGAGCATTCCTCTTTCTCCACATCCTTGCCAGCATCTGCTGTTGCCTGAGTTTTTGATCTTAGCCATTTTGACTGGTGTGAGTTGGAATCTCAGGGTTGTTTTGATTTGCATTTCCCTAATGACTAAGAATGCTGAACCTTTCTTTAGGTGCTTCTCAGCCATTTGATATTCCTCAGCTGTGAATTCTTTGTTTAGCTCTGCACCCCATTTTTAAATAGGGTTATTTGGCTCTCTGGAGTCTAACTTCATGAGATTTTGTATATTTTGGATATTAGGCCTCTATCAGTTGTAGGATTGGTAAGGATCTTTTCCCAATCTGCTGGTTGCCATTTTGTCCTAATGACACTGTCCTTTGCCTTGCAGACGCTTTGCTGCTTCATGAGATCCCATTTGTCAATTCTCGATTTTAGAAAATAAGCCATTGGTGTTCTGACCAGGAAATGTTCTCCACTGCCCATGTGTGTGAGACTCTTCCCCACTTTTTCTTCTATTAGTTTAAGTGTATCTGGTTTGATGTGGAGGTCCTTGATCCACTTGTACTTAAGCTTTGTACATGGTGATAAGAATGGATTGATTTGCATTCTTCTACATGCTGACCTCCAGTTGAACCAGCACCATTTGTTGAAAAAATGCTATCTTTTTTTTCCATGGGATGGTTTTTGGCTCCTATCTCAAAGATTAAGTGACCATTGGTTTGTGGCTTCAATTCTGTGTCTTCAATTCTACAACACTGATCTATCTGCCTGTCTCTGTACCAATTCCTTACAATTTTTATGACTATTGCTCTGTAATACTGCTTGATGGTGATTCCCCAGAACTTCTTTTATTGTTGGGTATAGTTTTCGATATCCTGGGTTTATTGTTACTCCAAATGAATTTGCAAATTGCTCTTTCTATCTCTATGAAGAATTGTGTTGAAATTTTTATGGAGATTGCATTGAATCTGTAGATTGCTTTTGGAAAAATTGTCATTTTTACTACATTAATCATGCCAATCCATGAGCATGGGAGATCTTTCCATCTTCTGAGATCTTCTTCAATTTCTTTCCTCAGAGACTTGAAATCTTGTCATACAGATCTTTCGCTTCCTTGGTTAAAGCCACACCAAAATATTTTATATTATTTGTAACTATTATGAAGGGTATCATTTCCCTAATTTCTTTCTCAGCCTATTTATCTTTTGAGTAGAGTATATACTGATTTATTTGAGTTAAATTTATACCCTCACACTTTGCTGAAGTTGTTTATAAGGTTTAGTAGTTCTCTGGTGGAACTTTTGGGGTAACTTAAGTATACTATGATATCATCTGCAAATAGTGATATTTTGACTTCTTCTCTTCCAATTTGTATCCCTTTGACCTCCTTTCATTGTCTGAATGCTCTGACTAAGACCTCAAATACTGTATTGATAAGTAGGCAAAGAGTGGGCAAACTAGTCCCCGATTTTAGAGGGATTGCTTCAAGTTTTTCTCATTTATTTGATGTTAGCTACTGGTTTGATGTATATTGCTTTCACTATGTTTAAAGATGGGCCATGAATTCCTGATCTTTCCAGTACTTTTATCATGAAGCGGTGTTGATTTTGTCAAATGCTTTCTCAGCATCTAATGAAACAATCATGTGGTTTTTATCTTTGAGTTTGTTTATATAGTGGATTATGTTGATGGATTTCCATGTATTGAACCATCCCTGAATCCCTGGGATGAAGCCTACTTGATAATGATGGATGAACACTTGAATGTGTTCTTGGATTTGGTTTGCAAGGATTTTATTGACTATATTTGTGTCAATATTGATAAGGGAAATTTTTCTGAAGTACTCTGTCCCAGAGGACTTCTGCCTCTGTGTGTCCTGAGTCCACCAGGCAGGTCACTTGGAGCAGAGAATTTGGCCTTAATTCTGCTCTCAGGTGTGAAGGTGCTCCTGGTGATTGTCTTTCAGCTCTCGGCACAGGCAGGAACCCGAAGGATCCTGCCCCTGACTTCTCCTAGGTCACTGTACCCAGAGGTCACAGCAGGCACTAGGCAATGTCCTCTTGGGTTTGGAATATGGGCAGAGGGTAGTCTTCTCTGTTTTCTCAGGAGTGTCCTCACTTCTGAGGGTTAAGGTCTCTACCCCATGGGATTTGGGTGCAGGGACTTGTTTGACTGGTTCCGTTCAATTCCGGGCACAAACAAAACCACAGGTACCTGCAGCTGACTGTTGCTATATTCCTGTGTCCAGAGGCACTATGCAGTTTCCTCTTGGACCAAGCATGAAGGCAGAGGTGGGCAGAAGTGGTAGTCTGTGCTACAGTCTCAGGATGGTCTGCACTTCTGGGTGTTCAGCTCTTTTCACCACCTATTTTTCTCTTTCATGTTCTGTGTTTGTACTCAGAGATCTCACTCTTCAGCCTTGCACACAAGACCATAGTTGTAACCCTCTCTTAGAGTATTCCTTTTTTTCTCTGTCTTCTAAAGTGTCCAAGATCACTCTGGAATGAAAAAACATCAACTTCCCTAAACAAGAGAAATTTCCAGTATCTTCTTTTTAATCACACAGATGAAAGGCCACCTCAAAGCTATCCCTTGGATATCCCTGTCAGGCCTTTCCTAACCCATGGTTAAACCCTTAATGTCTTTTTATTTGTTGTGTATTGTTCATTGGCACCTTTATTCTTTACACTCAATCATCAGCACACAAAGCAGCAAACTCCCATTCAAGTTGTCTTCTCACTGCCACACATGAGCCAAGTCATGTGCACCATAATAAATGAATACCTGTAATTAAAAGGAAAGTCTTTTTCCATAATGCTGTTGCATGAGGAAGTGGGTGGGAAGGTATAATAGGCCCATCGAGCTAAGGAAAGATCTTATGGTAGAGTATAGTGAAGGCTGAGTGAAAGAAAGCTCTTGATCATGTTTGTAGCCTCTTCCCTGGAGTATACATCCCAGGTCTTCACGCCATGCTCCCAGCGAAGGCTAAATGCTCAGAGAGTCTGTGTCAAGGAAATGACATTCCTCTCAGTCAGTTACTCAATCTGATTCCCAGACTGACTTAAGAAAACAGCAGAGTCCTCATTCTTAGCCTTCCTCAGCAGAACTTGTTGGCATTTGAGCAATAGGAATGGTCAGCAGATCTGACACCATACATATGGCCTCAGCAACCAGGAACTCACACACTTTTTCAAAATTTTCACATAAGAAAAAAATATTGGTTTCTCCCTGTGCCTGGAGCAGACCCTGTGTCACATCCCTCTGTACCAGATCCCACTGGAAAAAAACCCAGGCTCAAGGAGTTATGACACACAGGCTTAAAGGAGAGTCAAGCCATTTTAGTGACAGCAGATTGTGAGAGACAAGGACAAGAACATAAGCAATAGAAATTAAGGCCATTTGACATTATCAAAACCCAGTTCCCCCAATCACAGGAAGCCCTGGATACCTCAACACACTGGAAGGGGAAGATTTTGATTTAAAATCATAACTCATGATGATTTTATAGGACTTTAAGAAGGACATAAATAACTACCTTAAAGAAATACAGGACAACATAGGTAAACAGGTAGGATCCCTTAAAAAGGAAACACAAAAATACCTTAAAGAATTGTGGCTGCTACTAATTTGAACAAAAATTTGAGCATTGATTCTGAACTCGATTTTAAATGCTTTTCTGAAATGGAATGCAGACACCAGATCTAATGAAACACATGTTCTATACAATGTGATTAATTGTGGATGAGAGACTAGTTTTCCCATAAGGAATGAGACAGAAACCATGAGAGTAAAAACCTTCATCAGGTAGCCAGATCCTTTGAGACATTCTAAGCGTTTGCCAGAAAGAAAAAAGATGACGGTGTTTTTATTTCAAATCTACTTTCCACTCAAATTTGTAGTGCTGACTGAAGGTCTGTTTATAGAAGGTGAAAGCAGCAACTTCCAAATTCATAGTGTAGACATAATTCTGAAAATACAGTTGAGATTGGTGACCGTGGGAGTGTAGCCTTCCTACATCAGATGACCTGGCTCGAGTGGATTCATTCCTAAGAGCACATCACAGCACTTTTACTTTTCAATCTCTCTTTGGTAAAAAAAAAAGATCACAAACACCATAATTTCATTTAAAAGGCCATTGAGGAAGGCATAAGTGTACTATCTACTCACTGTCTCTTATTGGGGGTGAACTGTCAGTCAGTCAGCCTTTGCAGGTCTGATCCCTGCAAAATTTCTAGAGAGATTTATTGACAACAAAGAGGCTGTATAGACCACAGTCATTACTGAATGGGTTATCCTAGGATATGACACAAACCCCATGTCCCTATACATCTGGAGGAAAGTGCCCATAGTTCTCTGCTATGTGCAAGGCTGAGGTGGGTGGGAAACAGAAGGTTGGTCCCCAGTTCATTTCTTCAGCTGTCAAGGTAACCTGCAGCCAGTGAAGCACTGAAGTGAAGAGAACTGAGTGAGAGTTGGTGAGAAGACACAAGTCTTCCCACCCTGCTGGTTCAGGTACGTCTGATTGGCACCACTTAGTACAGCACACTGCATCCTTTTCTTGTTGGCTCATGTTCTGATTTTGATTTATTCCAGGCTAGAATAATTTTGAGGTATTGCTTTTAAAACATGTGTATTGTGAAAGTGAGTGTAGTCAAGTTACCCAGGCACTCCAGAATGTAACCATCTCACAGTTTTAGGGTTTTGGGCTGGGTCTCAGTGTTCTGGCATGGGAGCACAGGTATGGTAGTCTAGCAAAATCTCCCCCTGAAGGAGCTAGACCTGGCAGAGTCACAGGGTTCCTTCTTGGGTATGGAAATACATCTGTCTTGTTTTGACTTCAGTTTTTCAAACTAAGATTATTCCACAATTAGAGTCCATCATATTCCTGATATGCACAAGATTCTATTGCATTTCTAATATACAAAAAGTATTTGTATAATATAATTTGTATAATATAATTGTACATTTAATTCTACTGTTGACTCATTTTCCTTTAACTTTTCATGGGAGAAAATTGTTATTTCCATGTCCCTAGTTGCACCATTTGTTCAGATCCTGGGTGCGTTGATGAGTTACTTTAAAGGGTTAAACCTTTCCATGGTGGAATGACTGACACATCTGTGTTCAAATTCATACTAAACATGCTGTTGAGTAGTGCACACCTGTGTGCCCCATGATGCTGTGAGGAAAGGCAGCGCCGCAGTGGGGACATCTCCAAGCTGCTGCTCATTAGGTTGATAGTGGACCCCTTGCTGAGTCTGTGATGGTCAGGAAAAATGCTGAATTACCTCATCATCTCTGAAGGTCAGGGATTGATTAGTACTGAACATCAAATGGACAGAACCATGTGTGGAAGAATTCATGCTGCTGGCCTTAGCTGTGACCTCACAGGCAGATAGAGCTGGATCACCACCCTAGAGCTGTGGGGCCTGGCCATTGAAATGTGCTTAGCATGACATTTAATGTGCTGTGAGAAGCTGCTTCACAGTTTTTTTTTAATTCATTTTCATTATAATTTAATTACCATTGAGGTAGAATGTGTTGACTTGCTACATGGCAAATGTCAAGTTGTTAATTTATTCTATGTTCTATTCAAGTTATCTATGCAGGACTAGGATTTAGTTTAGCTAGAAGAGTGTTTATCTATCCTGCAGCAACCTATGTTTGATCCAGTATTGCATAAAGTGGGAGTGATGATGCACACTCATAATCCTAACATGTGGGAGGCAAAGGCAGGAGGATAACAAGATTGTGATTTTATGCTTGGTTACACAGCCAACATGACCTACACATAATTGTGTCAAAACATTTAACTAAACCCTTTTCAAGAACTTCCTCTGGTTTAAAAAAAAAGGTGATTGTGACATGAATCCCTTAGAAAGAGGCCAGAGTGTTGGTATTTATGAAGACCTAGTTCAGAAGAGCTTGCAGACATCAAGGGAAATGGCCAGGAGAAATGAAGGGGATAGAGCAGAGGATCCCATGATTTTGTACATTCATTCGTCATGCAACCTTTGAAACAGAAAAGTCTTACATTAGAATGTGTAGCTATGATCCATTTTGCCACTTTAGAAAAAATAAGAATATCTAAAAGAACTTTTTTTTTTAATTATGAAAGTCTAAAACAAGGATAGAAGAGAGTGCCCTACAGCTAACCAAGGAATGTATCCTCAAGGACAGTCCTCACCAGGTCATGCCCTTCTCAGATTTTATCTGGTTTGATGGTTCCTTCTAAGCCATGGAGACAGGAAACCACAGCTGTGGGACAGACTTCACCTTGGTTGGTCTTTTCCAGTATGGACACATGGACACCATCCTCTTCACAGTCATTGTCCTCCTCTTTGCAGTGGCTCTCATAGGAAACATCACACTGGTCCATCTCATCAGGCTGGACCGAACACTCCACACCCCCATGTACTTCCTCCTCAGCCAGGTCTCCATCATTGACATGATGTACATTTCCACCACTGTGCCCAAGATGGCAGTTAACTTCCTGTCAGTCACCAAGACCATTTCCTTTCTAGGATGTCTGATCCAAGTCTTTATGTTTTTGACTCTTGCTGGCTGTGAAGCCCTCCTGTTGGGCTTCATGTCCTATGACAGGTACATAGCCATCTGCCAGCCCTTGCGCTATTCTGTGCTCATGAGCAGGAAGATCTGCTGCTCCATGGTCGCCGGTGCCTGGAGTAGCAGCTCCATCAATGCTTTAGTGCACACAGTGTATGTATTTCAACTTCCATTCTGTGGATCTAGGATTGTTAACCACTTTTTCTGTGAGATTCCATCTCTTCTGCCATTGGTATGTGAAGACACATCCCAATATGAGCATATGATTGTCATGAGTGTCCTTGTCCTTGTGCTGATACCCTTCCTGGCCATCCTAGCTTCCTATGCTCGGGTGTTGGTTGTTGTATTCCAGATGGGTTCAGGGAAGGGACAGAGTAGAGCAGTGTCCACCTGCTCTTCCCACCTGACTGTGGCCAGCCTGTTCTATGTCACTGGTCTCTACACCTACACCCAGCCACACTCCTTGCATTCTCCTGGGAGGGACAAAGTGGTGGCTGTGCTCTACTCTATCATCACCCCCGTTCTGAACCCGTTCATCTACAGCCTGAGGAACAAGGAGGTCATGGGAGCCCTGAGGAGACAAATGGGATGACAAATGTTGAAATGAGACTTTGGATGACCCTGTGAGCTGATGCAAAGGCTGGTCTTGACACTCTCTCAGATGATTTCAGGATTGATATTCTGATGGAAGCTCATTAGCTTGTCTCACTGACTGAACATGAGCATGAACCTCTGCCCACAGAGTGCCACACTGAGCTGATGGATGTAATGTTAATGTTGGCTCCTCGGGAGATGGAAGGTCTTTGTCCCCGGACCTGGCATCTCTGGCTACCTGTCATGATGGCTTGGCATTCCACAGAGCCTTCTGCCCTGATACGAGGAACCATGCTTCTCTGACTGTGGAAGTCAATACAGGTGCTTGGTCTGCACTTGCCTCCCTCTTGCTCTGGAAGCTCTTTTGACTGTTTATGAGTACAGCTGTATCTGTGTATATAATTTACATTAATCTGACTATTTCATTGGTTTTCCTTTACAGGCACAACAGTTATATAAGAATGTTGGTCTGTTTTTATAATGTGACGCAGTTTAATGACAATTTTGAAATAGGGAGGGAGCCAATTTAATGCTTGCTTTGATGCTTGTGTGACTATTGTCACCTCAATAAGATTTCCAAGCTCTTGAAGGGGTTTTCAACTCCATAGGAAGAACAACAATATCAACCAACCAGGCCCCTCATAGCTCCCAGGGACTAAAACACCATCTAAAGAGTACACATGGAGGAACCAATGGCTCCACTCACATATACACCACAGGATGACATTATCTGGTATCAATACGAGCAGAGACCATTGGTCTGCGAAGGCACAATTTCCCGAGGTGTGGTAATGCCAGGGTGGTAAGGTGGGAGTGTGTGGGTTGGAGGGGAGCACTCTCATAAATGCAGTGGGAGGAGAATGTGATAGGGGTTTTCTGGAGGGAAAACTGGGAAAGGGGATAACATTTAAAATGTAAATACATAAAATATCTAATAAAAGGGATTTCCAAGCTCTTCTAAGCTGTTTACAGATGTCTTGCTGACTCCCTTTTTTTAATACCTTTCCCCAAAATTCACTGACTTCATAAAAACATAATCAGTGGATCTGTCTGTCAGTATGCACCCTTTCTCAATAAACACCTTTATGTTGATCTACCTTGTTTCAATTTATGTTGATCACCCATGCTAACTTTTGTGATAAGGACATTTAGAGAAACAGACCCGGAATTGTTTTGCTCTAGAAATCCAAAGACAATGTCTGTGTTTTGTTCATGGCTTATATACAATAAATTCTGAGAGCAATAATGTTTTTTCAATAAACATTCTGAATATCTTTTTAAGATCAAGATTATATCTATATGTGCATGTGTGCGTGAGTGTGTGCATGCATGTATGTATATGTGTATGTATGAATATAGAATTTTTTGTGGTTTTGGCTAGCCTGGACTCCCTATGTGTCCCAGGATGGCTTCAAACTCACTTAGGCTCACTTCCCTCTACCTACCAAGTGTCAGGATTAAAGTTGTGTTCCAGAATGCACAGAATTTTTAAATACAGTTACTAGCTTTTGTTTTTGTTGTAATTTGGAATCACAGATGTTTTTGAGCCACCATGTGGATGCTGGTAATCAAACACAGGTCCCATGTGGGAGCATTCAGTACTCTTAACTCTTAAGCCAGCTTTCTAGGGCCCCTGCATTCTCAAAATAATGAATCATTGTCATGTAGTCAAAGAACCAATGAATGAAAATGTCTAAGCACCTAAGTACTGGTGTAAGTAACATGATGAGTAATCCTCAGTATTAAAATATAAATGTTCTGAGGGCAAGAGTGGTGGCATGCCATTACTAGCACTGCTGCTCTTCCAGAGGACTTGAGTTCAAGCCCCAGCACCCTTGTAAGGTAGCTCACACCTGTCTGTAGCTCCAACTCCTGAGAATCGGAGGCCTCTGACCTCCTGGAACCCTTACATGCATATATCCAGATCCACACCCACACTTATACATAAATAATAATAATAAGTGTTCTGGAATATTTTAGAGATGCCTTGTTGCTTATTTGTAATTGGTGCCAATAATTAGAGTGATAAATTTAGCAACACATAGAAACACCTGTTCTGGCACTAATAAAAATGAGTTTCATCTGTTGCCTGCCTGTGGCATTCCATTTCCCTATCTGGGCTGCCTTGTCCTGCCTCAGTGGTAAAGGAAACACCTAGCCCTGCATAGAGTTTGTACACCAGGATGATAACCAGGGAACCCTCACATTCTCTGGAGAAAAGAAGGAAATGTTGAAGGGATTTTTGAGGGGGAAACAAAAAAGGGGGGATAGTCTGGATGTAAAATGAATAAATAAATGGAAAAAAGAATGTATTTCACCTGTTGTGTGTGCACACAAGAGTGTATATAACTTATTATATATTTTATATACTAGATATGAATACATATACATCTGTAACAATAATAACAAAAGGAGGCTATTAAATGGAATGTGAGAAATGTGGATGCAGTTTGGGGGAATAAAGGGAAATACAGTAAAATACATTAAAATTTTATAGCGAAAGGGAACTGAGCCACAGATACCCTACAGAGGAGAAAACTCATGCTTGCAAAAGGCATGAGTTATTTAATAGAAATCTAAGTGTCAGGCATAGGATACCTCCCTCAAACTGTCTCAGTTTTATATTTCTATGAGAAAACACCATGTCTGTCACTAGAGAGAAGGCTCAGTGGTTAACAGCACTATCCATTCTTCCAAAGGATCTGGGTTCAATATCCAGCATCAAATCACAGCTCACCATTGCCTGTAACTTTACTTGAAAGATATTTGCACACTCACACCAACACAGATAAAATAAAAGTAAAAAAAATAACAATTTCATCCTCCACAAATGGCTTGCTTTTGGTGTTTTAGTTTTTCCGTTAATGTAATCCATAAACTTACTCTAAATTGAAAGACTGAGGTTGCTAAGTGTTTTCAATACTCTTACCTCATGTGCCCCCCTATTTTTGTGATTTGAGAATGATCTGTTCGTACAGATCCTGTATTTGAATCCTCAGTCCCCAGTGGCCACAGTGTTTGGGAAGATTTTGAACCTTCATGGTATGGAGCCATAGTGATATGGGTTACTAGAGTGGGTCTTGAGGTTGTGGACCCTGGCCTGACTTCTTGTCCTGTGGTCTACTTCTATAGTGCAGCTAGTATGTGATGAACAAGTCTCCCTCTTCAATCCACCATGTCTACTGCCACCTCTTCATGATCTTTCTGGCCTTTTTCCTCTGGAACTGCAAACCAAGGACGTTTCTCAAGGTGCTTTCTTCAAGGTAGTTTATCACAGCACCAAAAAACAGCCTAGTCCAGAAATTGGTGCCAACTGGCAAATCCATTGCTGGGAAAAACCTGACCATGTTGTTTTAAAATGAATGTGTTTCATATCATTACAGAAGTGACTTATGGCTAGAATAGAGAATTTAGTCCTTTAGGACAGAAAATCTCCAGAGTATTAGAAGCAAAACTTAGTGTACCACTTCTTAGAAGCTCAGAGTAAGGAACATTGAGAGAAATGTGGGCAGTGGACACCTAGATTATGACATGTCAGAGGAAAACAACTTTGAAGTAGATAGAACCCAGCCATTCACATGATATTTGAGCCAAGAACCTTGCTTCTTTATACCCATGTCCTGAGATCTTGAGAGATGTCAGATGTAAGGATAGTAGACTAATTGGCTTGGCAGAGTATAGGGGTGAGAGCAAGTTTAAAGTTTAGACAGTGTATACACAGGGAAGCACCTGTAGTTGTTGAAGAGGTTAGTGCAATGAAACTTAGTGCTTGGTACTGTGACAATGGAGAAAGCAACTTGATGACAAAACCCTACCTACCCATCAAAGGCTCCAATGTGTAAACATGCAAGTTTACAGGAAACAAGAAAGGCTAGACTGAGTCTTTGCTCCTTGACAGCAACCACGTAGGAGATGCTTCCCCAGGGTCAGAACTGATGCGTCTCTGGTCAGGTGGGAGACCCAGTGGGCAGGCTCCTTGCCAAGCTGGCATCAGACTCTGGCAGAATTATCCACTCTATCTGAAGGCCTGAAAGATGAAGAACTGGGTGTGGGGCATGGAGAGCAGCTGAGGTCAGGCAGTGTGTGGCTGGGTCCAAGTCCCTGCAGGAAGGTGTGAAGGTGAAGCCTAGATTGCAGTGGAGACCCCAGGATGTTGGGGATGCAGGACTGTGGGACATCTGCTAAGGAAAACTGTGCACATGGTGAGGAGCAGCCCAAGGCAGAGTCTATGTGTGCTACAGGCAGCCAAGCTGGAGCAGTGGGGCTGCCTATGCGTTTGGAACATGGAGGATTTCAAGTCTTAGATGCCAGACATGGACTGGCAGAAAACTACAGGTTCTGGACCTTGCTGTGGCTTGATATCTCCTTACTATACCTTCATTCCTGTCCTTTAGATGGAGAATATATATTATATTTCCTTTTATATTGAAGATTTTAAAAAGTATTTATTTATTCACTTTACATCCCAATCAAAGTTTACCCTCAATTCCCCTTCTCACACAGTCCCTTCTCCCCATTACTTCTCCCGCTCTCCTCTGAGAAAGGGGCACATGCCCTGGGTGTCAATCTACCCTAATATACCATGTCACTCACAGAATGGGCACATCCTCTCCTAATGGGGTCAGACAAGAAAGCTCAGGCAGGCAACAGAGTTAGATACAACACCTTATCCAGTTCTTAGGGGACCTACATGAAGACCAAGGGGCATTTTTCTACATTTGTTGGGAGTCTAGGTCCAGCCCATAGATGTTCTTTGCTTGTTTGTTCAGTCTTTGGGAGTCTCCAAGTGTCCAAGTTTGTTGACTCTTTTGGTCTTATTACATAGTTCCTTTGCCCTCCGGATTCATATATCTTTCCTCCAACACTTCCACAAGATTTACTGGGCTTTTAATGTTTTACTGTGGATGTCTTCATCTGTTTCAATAAGCTACTAGGTAGAGCCTCACAGAGGGTTGTTGTACTTGGCTCCTGCCTGCAAGCATAACAGAGTATGATTAATATTCTCACACACTGGTTCTTATTCATGGAATGTGTCTCAGTTGGACCAATTATTGGTAGACAATTCCCTCAGCCTCTAATCCATCTTTGTTCCTGCACCTCCTGTAGGCAGGATACATTTTGGATCAAAGGTTTTGTGGGTGAGACTGTATCCTGAACATCCCTCCACTGAGAGTCCTGCCTGACTACAGGAGATGCTACTTCAGGCTCCATAGTCAACAATACTAGCGCTCTCAACTAGAGTCACCCTCATAGATTCCCTATAGCATCCCCCGACCCAGGTCTCTGGCAAATCCTAGACATAGTTCTGCCGCCCTCAGCTGACTATTGCCATTAACTCTCCTGGCCCTCTCTCCACACACCTGATGCCTCCTCATTGCTATCCCCTTCTTTCTCACCAAGATCTATACTTGGATCCACCTCCAATGACTATCTCATTTCCACTTCTGTGTGAGATTATAACATCCATTGTTGGGCCTTCCTTGTTATTTAGGTTCTTTAGCTTTGTGGACTATACCAAGGGTATCCTGCACTTTATGATTAATACCCACATGTAAGTCAATACACACCATGCATCTCCTTTTTGCTCTGGGTTACCTCACTCAGGATGAAGTTTTCTAGTTCCATCCATTTGCCTGAAAATTTCATGACATTCTCATTTTTTTATAGCTAAGTAGCATTCCATTGTGTAAATGAACCATATTTTCTTCATTCATTATTCAATTGAGGGGCATCAAGGTTGTTTCCAGTTCTGGCTATTACCAATAATACTGCTATGAAAATGGTGGAGAAGGCGTCATTATGGTATTTCAAAGAATCTTTTGGGCATATGCCCAGGAGTATTATACCTGGGTCATGAGGTAGAATTATTTCTACATTTTTGAGAAACCGCCTTCTTGATTTCCTTATTGGTTGCACAAGTTTGAGATATCACCAGCAATGACGTGGTGTTTTGCTCCACATCCTTCTCAGCATGTGCTATCTCCTGAGGTTTTATCTGAGCCATTAAGGACTTCTTGTCCATTAGAGAATCCTCCGTTGAGAATTATCTGTACCCCATTTTAATTGGGTTATTTGATTTGTCAGTGTCTAGATTCTTGAGTTGTTTATATATTGTTGATATTAGTCCTCAGTTAGATGTAGCGATGGTGAAGATCTTTCCCCATTCTGTAGGCTGCCATTTTGTCCTACTGATGGTGTCCTTTGCCTTGCAGAAATATTTATGAGATCCCATTTGTTCATTGTTGGTCTCTGAGCCTGAGCTATAAGTGTTTTGTCCAAAACGTTGCATCTTGTAACAATGAGTTCAAGGATATTCCACAATTTATGTTCTATTAGATTTTGTGTATCTGGTTTTACTTTGAGGTCTTTGATCCAGTTGGATGTGAGTTTTGCACGGGGTGATAAATACGTATCTATTTGCATCCTACATACAGAAATCCAGTTAGATCAGCAATATTTGTTGAAGATGCTTTCTTTTTCCAGTGTTTGGGTTTTGGATCTTTTGTTTGTTGGTATGTGGGCTTATGTCTGGATCTTCAGTTCAAATCCAATTTGAATTCAATTAGAATCTATTCCAATAGAATGCAGATTCTTATTACTATTGCTCTGTAGTACAGCCTGAAATCAGTTATGGTGATACCTTCAGATGTTCTTTTATTGTATAGGCTGTTTTTTAATATCTTCTTTTTTATTTTTTCATATAAAGTTGAGGATTGCTCTTTTAAAGTCTGTGAAGAATTGTCTTGGAGTATTGAGGGGAATTGCATTTAATATGTAGATTGCTTTTGATAAGATGGCCATTTTTTACTGTTAACAAGACTAATACATGAGCATAGGAGACCTTCCCCCTTCTTGTATTTTCTTCAATTTCTTTCTTCAGAGAATTGAATTTCTTGTCATGCAAGTCTTTCAATTGCTTAGATATAGTTAGACTAGAACTTGCTCTGGCTAGAACTTCAAGTACCATATTGAACAGATAGTGAGAGAGTGGACAGCCTTGTCTTGTCTCTGATATTAGGAAAATTGCTTTAAAATTCCCTCTATATAATTCAATGTTGGTTATTGGCTTGTTATACATTGCCTTCGTTGTGTTTATATATGTACATTGAATCCCTGATATCACTAAGGCTTGTGATAAAATGGTGTTGAGTTTGTCAAAGGCTTTTTCAGAATCTAATAAGATAGTCATGTGGGTTTTTTCTCTTTCACTTTGTTTATATGGTGGATTTAGTTGATGGAATTTGATATACTGAACCATCCCTGCATCCCTGGGAAGAAGCCTACTTGATCATGGTGGATGTCACATTTAATGTGTTTTTGGATTTGGTTTGTGAGTATTTTGTTGAGTACTTTTGCATCAATGATCATAAGAGAAATTGGTCTGACATTCTCTTTATTTGCCAAGTCTATGTGTAGTTTATGTACCACAGTGACTGTGGCCTCATAAACTGAGTTTCGTGAAAAATTTCTTCTGTTTCTATTGTGGAATAGATTAAGAAGTGTTGGTATTAGCTCTTCTTTGAAAGTCTGGTAGTATTCTATGCTAAAACCATCTGGACCTGTGCATTTTTGTTGTTGTTGTGGAAATTTTAGTGGTTCCTTGTGTTTTCTTAGGGGTTATAGGACCATTTAGGTAGTTTGTCTGGTCTTTATTCAACTTTGGTAAGTGGAATCTATCCAGAAAATCGTCATTTCACTTAGACTTTCTAATTTTGTTGAGAACATGTTTTTGAAGTAAGACCTAACGTTTTATTGGATACAGTAGTCTGGGAAGACAGCTGTTGTATATGAGCCTGTGAAACATCTTCCTGGTTCCTTCTGGACTTTATAGAGTCTCTGCTGAGAAGTCAGCTGTAATTGTGATAGGTCTGTCTTTATATGTTACTTGACATTTTCCCCTTGCAACTTTTATTAGTCTTTCTGCATTCTGATAATTTACTGTTTTTATTAGTATACAAAGAGATCTTCTTTTCTGGTCCAATCTATTTTGTGGTCTGTAACCTTCTTGAAGCATTCATGGACTGGATCTATGCCTCCCACACATATGTAGTATATGGGGTGCTGCGTCTTCATGTGTGTCTCCTAATAAACAGAGAAGGGGTAGTCCCTGACTCTGTTGCCTGTCTGTGGATCCTATTTCCTTAATTGGGCTGTCTTGTATGAACTCAGTGGGAGAGGATGAGCCCAGTTTGTTAGTGATGGGATGGATCAGAGTGGATTGGTACTCAGCCGGTGCTCCCACTTCTCAGAGAAGGGGAGAAGGAATGGGGAGAGGAACTGTGTGAGGAGGGAAATGGGAGGTCAGGGAGTGATTGGGATGTCAAGTGAATAAACAAATTGTTAAGATTTTCAATATATAAAGGAATATCAGGAATGAAGACATAGAAGGCAAAGATCAAGCCACAGCAAGATCTAAACCCTGTAGTTCCATGCCTGGCATCTAGAACTTGAAAGACTCTAAATTCCAAAAGCTTAGGCAGCCCCACTTCTCCAGCTTGGCTGCCTGTAGCACACATAGACTCTGCCTTGGGCTGCTCCTCACCATGTGCACAGTTTTCCTTAGCAGATGTCCCACAGTCCTGCATCCTCAACATCCTGGGGTCTCCACTGCAATCTAGGCTTCACCTTCACAGCTTCCTGCATGGACTTGGACCCCGCCACACACTGCCTGACCTCAGCTGCTCTCCATGCCCCACCCCCAGTCCTTCATCCTTCATGCCTTCAGATAGAGTGGATAATTCTGCCAAAGTCTGACGCCAGCTTGTCAAGGAGTCTGCCCACTGGTTCTCCCACGCGACCAGAGATGCATCAGTTCTGACTAGGGAAATGTCTACTAGGTGGTTGCTCTCAAGGAGCAAAGACTCAGTCCAGCCTTTCTTGTTTCATGTAAACTTGCATATTTACACATTGGAGCCTTTGATGCGTAGGGTTTTGACATCAAGTTGCTTTCCCCATTGTCACAGTACCAAGCACCATGTTTCATGGCACTAACCTCTCCAATAGCTACAGCTGCTTCCTTGTGTGTACATTGTCTAAACTTTAAGCTCGCTCTCAATCTATCCTCTGCCAATCCAATTATTCCACTATCTTTACCTCTGACATCATTCAAGTTCTCAGGACGTGGGCATAATAAAGCCATATGATTGGTCCAAATATCACATGAATGGCTGGGGTCTATCTACTTCTGGTAGAGGTTTTGTTCTAGTCTGAAATGTCATAAGCTTGGTGTCCACTGACCACATTTCTATCAAATGTCTTGTTTTTCAGCTTCTAACAAATGTTGCACTAACTTCTGCTTCCAACACACTGGACCTTTTCTATCCTAAGGACTTAAATTCTTTACTCCAACCAGTAGTCACTCCCAGAGTCCCAAGAATCATATGATCAGTTTTTTTCACAGCAATGGCTTTTCCACTTGATACCAATTTCTGTTCTAATTTCTTTTCCTGATACTGTGATAAGCTACTGTGATGAAAGCAGCTTGAGAAAGAGGAATACTGCCACAAAGATGTCAAGGACATGAAAGCAGGTAGGAACACCATGATGATTCAGACAGGAAGCCGACTGGTCACATTGCAGCTAAACTCAGGAAGCAGAGCAGAGGGTAGGAGGAAAGGGTGATGTCCACAATCTCAAGGCCCACCCTAGTGACACACATCACTAAGGATCCGTATCATAAAGGTTCCAACTCTTCCCCCTCCCAAACCATTGAAACTCGGAACCAGGAATTCAAATGCAGGATCTATAGGGACAGATCATCCTCAGTCACAGCAATGGAGTACACATGAGGTCAGAGTATTGAAGATACTTAACAACCTCAGCCTTTTAATTTAGAGTGAGTTTATGGATTACATTAATGACAGGAAAATAGAACAGCAAAAGCAAGCTGTTCACAGAGGATGCAATTCTTATTTTATAACTTTATTTTATTTGCATTGGTAGGAAGGAGTCAGATACCCTCAAAATAAAGTTTCAGGCAGTTGTGTGCTGTGATTTGGTGCTGGAAACTGAACCCAGATCCTGTGAAAGAAGAGATAATTCTCTGAGCTATCTCTCTAGTGACAGACAGAGTGCTGTGTCACAGAAATAGAAAATTAAGCAAATATTTGGGAGGTATCCTGTGCCTGACACTTAGATTTCTATTAAATAGCCCAGGTCTTTTGAGAGCACAATTTTCCTCCTCTGTAGGGTATCTCTAGCTATGTTTCCTTTCAGTTTAAAATTATACTACATATTTAAGTGAAATGCAGTAACAATATTTTGCTCTTCTATTTCTTCCTTCAAATTCTATCCACATTCACCAAGTTCAATTTGATAGCTTCCTTTTATTGATAATTATTGTCACATACATTTACATATTCATATATAGTATAGTATGATATATAGGTAAATTATGTACACACATATATGCACATGAAAATTGTGCAGTACACTCTTTATTTCCATTAATTATTTATTCAATTTACATCTCATTGCTTCCCCTTCCTGTTTTCCACTCACAAAATTCTTACACCATCCCCTTCCCCCTTCTCCTCTGTGCAGATTAGGAACCCTTTGGCTATCCTCCCATCCTGGCCCATCAAGTCTGAGCAGGGCAGGGTGGATCCTCTTCTCACTGAGGCCAGACAAGTCAGCCCAGATAGGGTAATGGGATGACACACTGACAACAGATTCAGTTCATTTGCATTAGTGCCAAGAAGAGGTATTTCTATTTGTCCTTAATATTATCACTGTAACTACTGACACCAATTACAAGGAATCTCTAAAATATTACACATCATATATTATTGTTGTTAATAATAATAATAATAATAATAATAATAATAATAATAATGTGTGGGTGTAGATGTGGATATATACATATAAGCACCCCTTGAGGCCAGAGGTCTCAGATACCCTGAAGTTTGAGCCACAGACAGTTGTGAGCTACCTTACAAAAGTGCTGGAATTTGAACTCGATTGCTATGGATGAGCTGCCAGTGCTATTAACTGCAAGATCATCATTCTATCCCCACAACATATGGATATTAATACTGAGAATTGCTTGTCATGTTACTTACACCAGTACATAGGTGAACACAAGTTTTTTTTTTAAATTGGGTCTTGGATTACATGACAAGGATTGAACTATTTTAAGCATGCAGGGTCTCTAGAAAGGTGGATCAACACTAAGACCACTGACTGCCCCCCAGAGGATCCAGGTTTGATTCCCAGCATCTTCATGGTGGCTCACAATCATTTGTAAATTTTAATTAACAAAAACAATAGATTGTTTTTTAATCTGTGCATGCTGGCATAAAACTTTATTCCCCAAAGTAGTCTGAGGCTATTCTGGTCCACATAGGTAGCTCCAGGATAGTCACTATATGTAAAAGGAATTCCCTTGAAATAACATTATTGCTGTTGGCCCTTATTGTATATTAGCCATGGACAAAATACAGAAATTGTCTATGGATTTTGAAAGCAGAATCATTCTGTGTCTTTTTGTCTAAAGGTCCTTATCATAAACTAGTATGACTGCAGAAAATCAACATAAGATCATTCATGGAAAGACACAGAGTGCATACTGTCAGACAGATCCATTGATGATGTTTATTGCAAAGCCATTAGAGAATATTTGGGAAGGTATTAATAAAGGCAGTCAGAATGACACCATTGAACAGCTTAGGAGGTCTTAGAAGTCTTACTCATGTGGTAATAGTCACACAAGCATCAAAGCAAGCATTAAATTATCTCTTTCCATATTTCTTCTAGAACTGTCCTTAAAACACTTCACAGTATACTCTTATATAATGACTGTACCTGCAAATAAAACCAGAAAACATTCCCAATTCATGTAAAATATCTGCAAACATAATCTATACTCATGAACTGCAGAAAGAGTGTCTAGAGAAAGAGATAGCAGGCACCTGTACTGACTCCCACAGTCTGAGAATCCACGGTTCTTTGCATCAGGACAGAAGGTTTTCTGGAAAGCCAATCCAGAGGCACACAGGCAGCCAGAGATGCCAGGTCAAGAGACAAAGCCCTTCCATCTCCTTCATAGACAACATTCAAATGAAAGTCAGTGTATCACGGGGGTTTGGGGGGTTTGCGGGCAAAGGTTCATGCTCTTGTTCAATCAGCAAGACAATCTGATGAGCTTCCACCAGAATATCAATCCTGAAATCGTACCAGAAATTGCCAAGACCAGCCTTTACATCACCACAGGCCAACTCAAAGACCCACTTTCTTGGTCTATAACCATCATCCCATATGTCTCCTCAGGGCCCCCATGACATCCTTGTTCCTCAGGCTGTAGATGAAAGGGTTCAGAACGGGGGTGATGATAGAGTAGACGACAGCCACCACTTTGTCCCTCCCAGGAGAATGCATGGAGTGTGGCTGGGTGTAGGTGGAGAGAGTGGTTGCATAGAACAGGCTGGCTACGGTTAGGTGGGAGGAGCAGGTGGACACTGCTCTACTCTGTCCCTTCCCTGAAGCCATCCGGAATACAACAACCAACACCTGAGCATAGGAAGCTAGGATGGCCAGGAAGGGTATCAGCAGAATGACAAGGCCACTCATGAGGACTCCATGCTCATATCGGGATGTGTCTTCACACACCAGTGGCAGGAGAGATGGAATCTCACAGAAAAAGTGGTTAACAATCCTAGATCCACAGAATGGAAGTTGAAATACATACACTGTGTGCACTAAAGCATTGATGGAGCTGCTGCTCCAGGTACCAGCGACCAAGGAGCAGCAGATCTTCCTGCTCATGAGCACAGGGTAGTGCAAGGGCCGGCAGATGGCTATGTACCTGTCATAGGACATGAAGCCCAGCAGGAGGGCTTCAGACCCACCCAGGGTCACAAACACAAAGGTTTGGATGGCACATCCCAGAAAGGAAATGGTCTTGGTGTCTGACAGGAAGTTAGCTGCCATCTTGGGCACAGTGGTGGAGATGTATATCATGTCGATGATGGAGAGCTGGCTGAGGAGGAAGTACATGGGGGTGTGGAGTGTTCGGTCCAGTCTGATGAGGTGGACCAGTGTGATGTTGCCTATGAGAGCCACTGCAAAGAGGAGGGCGATGACTGTGAAGAGGAAAGTGTCCATGTGTCCATACTGGAAAAGACCAACCAAGGTGAAGTCTGTCCCACAGCTGTGGTTTCCTGTCTCCATGGCTTAGAAGGAAATAGCAAAGGAGATACAATCTGGAAAGGGCATGGCCTGGTGAAAACCGTCCTTGAGGAGAAAATGACAGCTATTACATTGGATAGTTTTCCTGATAAGGGCAATCTCTGTTCTCCACTGTATATTAAGCTTTCATATATATGAAGAAAAGTTTATATACATACTTTTTGTTATTTTTAATACTCTTAGTTTTGCTTTACCTGCTATTTCATGTGTATCAATGCTAGATTTTCTATTTCCCTTCATGCCTGACACACTCAGCTTTGAAACACAATTTTGATTCTCTGTCCTTACCATTTATACATGGATGAAGTCATCCATCTCTCTTTTGAGTCAATGTTGTTTATAAATTATAACTGAGGAAATAAAAGTAGACATTTTTGAGATCACAGAATGAAATTTAAATAGTCATAAAATAAGCAATTATGTAATTCTCAGCAAATTTTCTACACCTGCTGCAGATCCTTTCTGGTGAGAGACTGGAGTTGGGTTTCTTTCTTGACAGCTTTCACTCACTCTGTTCTGTTATCCATATGAACCTAATATGAACAGCGGAGTCTTAGGAAATCAAAACACAGAATGAGCCCATGAAATGAATAAAATACTGAGATCATTGAACAATGTAAAAATTAAGAATATGCAATACACCCTCATCAGGATTAAATAATGCAAAAGAATAGCATATGAAATCATACTAGGCATTTTATTACATTATACACATATTACTCAGCTGTTGTCTATAGCAAGTAGACTACTTTAAATGAGGAGAGGAGTAGGCAACATTTTTCAAATTCTCGAAATATTTCTTAAGATGGAGAATTAAGCAGAAATTAATAGTGCAAGGTAGGAAATGATTATCACCTTTCATGTAAAGACCTCAGTTAACCCACACTTCCCCATTATTCCTTAAGTCAATAAAATGCCAGACTGTCCACACTTTCTGTTTGTTCCTCAATTACCCCCAGTGTCAGATGTTATCAGGACCCTGTTAGTAGCCACTGTTGAAAGTGTGGCATTGCCTGCTGATTTAAATGGTGCCTGTGCATGTGCATATGTGTGTGCCTATGCCGGTGCCTGTGCATGTGTTACTGGGATCAAATGCCTGACCTTGGCATGCACTGTGCCCTGAGTTTTAGCCTTAGTAATTGGATTTTGAGGCTTAGTCTCACTCATCTTGTTTAGTAGCTCAGATGTTATCAACTCTAATCCTATCCCGAATTTCCTGAGAGCTGGGATAGGGACTGGGCCACTGAAACCAGTCCTGTCTTCGCTTCTCATCATTAGAAGCATTGGTCAATGTCTGCTGAATCCTTACAGGTGTTAAAGTCAGTTTTAAATACTTTGAAATAGGAAAAGTAAATTTTCCTTTCTCTTCATTATAGTTAGAGCACAACTTTTGCTTTTATTCAATATGTTGGAAACCACCTAGTCTGGTTTCTCTAGTTTTTTTTTTCTGAAGACAAAACAGACTATAGCAGCAGCAGCAGCAGCAGCAGCAATAGCCCTGATTCTGAAAACCTCCCAGGACATCGCAAACACAATGTGTTTTAGATGCGGATGCTTCCCTTTGGAGGACAGAGTGTGCTGTGGCAGCCCAGAGCAGTGGACACACTTGAACTCCTTACTCCTGTGAATCCCCGTCACAATCACATCTATTACCCAATGAGAGTCAGTATAAGGGTCACTTAGAATCAGTGTAAAAGATGTCCACTAGCCTGATGCTCATCCATGCACACTATGCACTGTACATGTGTGTCAAATTATCATATCACATCTCTGTGATTAATAAATTAAAACACAATTTTCAAATCAGAAATATTCTAAATATGTTGACAAATGGCATATTTGATGGCAATCTTGTCCCTGGAACTGGAAGAGCCCCAGTCCCTTTCTCCTTGTAAGAAGGGTTCTATGCTCAAGAATAGCAATGGACAGCGTTCATACATGTTGATCTTGCACATATTTTTTTAAAGCGATAACTGCAATGTGCATCTCTCCAGGAGTTGATTCAATTCAAGAGTATGGGTTACAGGTAGAACAACGCACTTTACCCAGTAATCCCAATGCATAACTCACCAGCAAGGGCACCACTGCTATAGCAAACTCATCAGAGAATCCGGCTTCACTTCAGTAGCTCCTTGACTGCCACACTCCTTTGTCAGCTAAGGGGCTGTGCAGTGACCAAGCCAGAATTCCATCCTCCATCCACCTGAGCTCTTTAATAAGAGGACCATGGCAAGCTTTTCCTCCAGGTGACTCAATGTGTGGACTGCCTGTGTTCTTGTAAATTTAACTCTAACAAAATTTAACTACATCATAAGCGACTGTATATTAGAGATACACATCTAATTTTCCTAGGGTTTCTCCTCAACAATGGAATATTAAATAAGAACAGAAAATGAACCTCCCCAAAAATATATAGAAAGATGGGACACCTAGAATAGCAGGTAGAAAGTCACAACTCTGCCTCCATGAATAACTTTTAAATACAGTGTCAGTATCCAGGGTATTAAGCTATGTAATCTGTGTATCCAAAAACAAATCCTGGCTTCTAAAACCTGTGATACTCAGCACATTTTGGAAACTGTTTGCTCACTGTGAATTTGTAAGAAAGTTGATTTTTTGCCTCACATAATTCTTATTTAACATTGAAGAGTCAGGAGGAAAGAAAATATCATTTTGGCATCTATGGAAGGCCTTTAAGGTCTTAAATGCTCTGGCTGCCTGTGCAAGATTGGACCTCATAGGCATTCTTTCAGAATCCTTCTGGGAAAACCTGGTCTCTGTCCACAATTAAATAAACGCATGACATACAAGAGATTCCATTTTATTAGAACTCATGTTTTCACTGCACAGTAGAAGTTAAAAGAGGTCAGAATTAATGTTCAAAGCATATTTTCATCATAACTGAAACTGATAAGTTTTTTAAAAACTCATTTCATTACACACTCTTAACATGCACATCTGCACAGAAGCACAGAAATAATCTGTGAAATGTACATACTAGGAACATCATAAATATGATATTTCAAAGGATTGTATAATCTAGGTTTTGGCTTGTGTCACATATTCCTGAAGACAATGTTCAAATGTTTAGCATGATCACTGAGGTAGGAGAGTCATGTTTATGAAAGCCACGGCTCCATTTGATGTAGGAATAAAAAAAAAATCGTTCACTGTGTCCCAGCTTGGACAAGAAGTTGGATCGATGGTGAAGTGCAATCTTTACCTGCTGCAAAAATGTTTCTGTCAATCTAAAGAAGATATAGTTTGGATTAGAAGAGAAAAATGCATGAATCTCTTTAATATTTACTGTATACTGGAGTCTGTACTATTTTATAATAAGTAGCAACATCATATCAGCATCTTATAAACGGAACCACTGAAATATTTTATCCCAAACATATTCCTAGTTTGTTAGGTAGTTTATTTAGTTTTGAATCTATTAATACAAATGTCTGTTTTTTCTTTTGTTCTTTTACCTAAAGACAATATTAAGCTTCCATGAAGTTTCACTGCAAATTTAGTCTTTGATATCATTTACTGGGTTGACCCAATCAATTCTAGATAAATCTTTTCATGTTACACTGAACCATTTTTAGTACTGATACATTTTTCAATGAGACAGGGTTTTTTTTTGATAATATAGTAGACTTAAGAAAAATGATTTTTACATTTTATTCATCCTGTAGATTCCTTATTGTTATTTGCCTGTAGAGGAATGGGTGGAAAGTGGGCTTCATTTTTCTTGAGATGGATATTTTTTACACTTACAAAGTGTTTTCCTGTATCTTTCTACTGCTTACACATTCTTATTAGACATGTTGTTTATGTTTTTCTTTCCATTTGTCCTGGATTTTTTGGTTTCTTGCACATCCAATAGGTCTTTAACCTTAAGAATCAATTACAGATTGTTCTATTACTACTTATAAGAAAAAGACTGATACCACCACCACACATGTGATGCTCTCATTTGTACAAATTTCACTCTGTAAATGTAGGCTTAGAAAATATTTCACTCCACTCTTCTTATTTCATATTTTCTCTTAATTTTACAACTAGTTCTTTTCCTTCTGTGTTTAAACTAAAATATCAGGTGCAGCCAATAACTAACGTGTAATATTCATGTGTATAGAAAGTCCTCTGTGACACCATTTCTGTGCTGGGCAATGAACAGTCTTATCCAAGAAAACTGTGAGTTACACAGGAAGTTCCAAGTGTAGCTGGCCTACAAGGCAATAAAAATATTTGCAACACGCAGATTGTCACAAATGCCATCTTCATCCATTTTTGTAGGGGGAAGATGCAGGGACCAGAAGAGGGCATCAAATCCCTTGCAACTGGAGCTATACACCATTGGGGACTACTATATGGGTGGTGGGAGTTGAACACAAGCCTTTTGCAAGAGAAGTAAATACTCTTAACTATTGAGCTATCTCTCTATTCTCCCCCTTTTTTGAGGGAGGGTCTCATGTGTGCTGAGCTAGTTTTGAATTCATTATGGAGCTGGTCGACTCCCTGCCTCCACCTCTCCAGTGATAGGAAGACAGACATTTACTACCACATTAGATCTACACATGCTAACTGAGCTACATATCTGGTCTCTGCATGGGCCCTCACTGTAAACATCTGACTGCCCAGGGTGCTTGAATGCCCTGCTACAGCTATGTCCTTTACAAACCACACCAACACAATCTCCTTTGTCCATGTGTTCTGCCTTATGCATTTGTAAATCTCATGACTCCAAAGATTTCCTTGTTCATATTGCCAGAGGGAAATTGGCAAGGCACAGAGAAAGGTTTCCTTTGAGTCCATTTCCCCAAAGGCTGAAAGAAGAGAAAAAAGTGGCAAAAAAAAAAAAACAGTACAAAACGAGGCAAAAAATAAAAGTTTTGTTGTCAGTGAAGATCATGTTGGGCTTTCTTACCACACATCACACCCCCAATCTACCCCATGTCATGACTCAGCTTCTCCCACACTTCAGCTAGTAACCAGTTCCTAAAATGTAGAGAGGAAACAGAAGCAACCAAGAGAGCAAGGCACAATCTCCACGAATGCAAATACCCTCTCACACCTCTTACATCATTTTCTTTATGCCTTAAGGTCTGCACTTGTAAATACCAAATGTTGAGCACATTCTCCTCATAGGCCCCTGCTCTCCCTTTTCTCTCACCTTCCTGAGTAACCTCTGTGTTTGGACCTTTGGCCTGTAGCATCCACTGCATCCCCTCACAAGCAGCAGGGAGAGCTCTGGGAATTGTGACATGCATTATGTAACTTACTTATCTCACTCTTCTTTTTGTTTGTTTTGACTTTCTTAATTGGATATATTTCTTTATTTACATTTTAAATGTTATTCCTTTCCCAGTTTCCTGTCCATAAGCCCCCTAACACCTCCCCCTCCTCCATAAGGGTGTTCCCCGCCCCCGTGTACACCCCCTACCGCCTCTCGCAATTCCCCTGCTCTGAGGGTCCAATCTTGGCAAGACCAAGTGCTTCCCCTTCATCCCCAACAAGGCTATGCTCTGCTACATATGGGGTTGGAGCCATGGGACAGTCCAGGTATAGTCTATGGGTAGTGGTTTAGTCTCTGGAAGCTCTGGTTGGTTGGCATTGTTGTTCATATGGGTTTGCAAGTCCCTCCAGCTCTTTCAATCCTTTCTCTTATTCCTCCAAAGGGGGTCCTGCTCTCAGCTCAGTGGTTGCTGCTAGCATTCACTTTTGTATTTGACATGATCTGTTTCTTTCTCTCAGGAGAGATCTACATTCAGTTCCTGTCAGCATACACTTCTTAGTTTCACCAATCTTATCTAGTTTTTGAGGCTGTGTATATATGGGCCACATGTGGGACAGCCTCTGAATGGCCAATTCTTCAGTCTCTCCTCTAAACTTAACCTCTGTATCCTCTCTTATGTATATTTTTGTTTCTCCTTTTAAGAAGGATTGGAAGCATCTGCATTTTGGTCATCCTTATTCTTGAGCTTCTTGTGGTCTGTGGATTGCATCTTGGGTAGTTTGAGCTTTTGAACTAATATTCACTGATCAATGAGTGCATACCAAGTGTTTTTTTTTCCTGTAATTGGGTTACCTCACTCAGGATGATATTATCTAGTTCCATCCATTTGCCTATGAATTTCATGAATTCATTGTTTTTGATAGCTGAGTAGTACTCCATTGTGTAGATGTACCACATTTCCTGTATCCATTCCTCTGTTGAAGGGCATCTGGGTTCTTTCCAGATTCTGGTTATTATAAATAAGGCTGTTATAAACATAGTGGAGCATGTGTCTTTGTTGTATGTTAGAAAATCTTTTGGGTATATGCCCAGGAGAGGTATAGCTTGGTCCTCAGGGTAGTGCAATGTTCAATTTTCTGAGGAACCTCCAGATTGATATCTAGAGAGGTTGTACCATTTTGCAATCCGACCAACAATGGAGGAGTGTTTCTCTTTCTCCACATCCTCATCAGCATCTGTTGTCACCTGAGTTTTTGATCTTAGCCATTCTGACATGTGTGAGGTGGAATCTCAGGGTTGTTTTGATTTGCATTTCCTGATGACTAAGGATGTTGAACATTTCTTTAGGTGCTTCTCAGCCATTCTATATTCCTCAGATGTGAATTCTTTGTTTAGATCTGTTCCACATTTTTAATAGGGTTATTTGGCTGTCTAGAGAATAACTTCATGAGTTCATTGTACATTTTGGATAATAGCCCTCTATCAGTTGTAAGATAGGTAAAGGTCTTTTCCCCATCTTTTGGTAGCCATTTTGCCCTAATGACAGTGTCTTTTGTGTTACAGAAACTTTGCAGCTTTATGAGATCCCATTTGTCAATTTTTGATCTTAGAGCCATTGGTGTTCTGTTCTGGAAATTTTCCCCAGTGCCCATGTGTTCAAGACTCTTCCCCATTTTTTCTTCTTTTAGTTTGAGTGTATCTGGTTTCATGTGGAGGACCTTGATCCACTTGGACTTAAGCTGTGTACAGGGCAATAAGAATGGATCAATTTGCATTCTTCTACATGCTGACCTCCAATTGAACCAGCACCATTTGCTGAAAATGCCATCTTTTTTCCATGGGATGGTTTTGGCTCCTTTGTCAAAAATCAAGTGAACATCGTTGTGTGGGTTCATTTCTGGGTCTTTAATTCTACTCCACTGATCTATCTGCCAGTCTCTGTACCAATGCCTTACAGTTTTTATGACTATTGCTCTGTAATACTGCTTGAAGTCAGGGATGGTGATCCCCCTCAGAAGTTCTTTCATTGTTGAGTATAGATTTCGCTATCCTGTGTTTTTTGTTATTCCAATGAATTTGCAAATTGCTCTTTCTATCTCTTTAAACAATTGAGTTGGAATTTTGATGGGGATTGCATTGAATCTGTAGATTGCTTTTGGAAAAATGACCATTTTTAATACATTAATTATGCCAATCCATGAGTCTGGGAGATCTTTCCATCTTCTGATATCTTCAATTTCTTTCTTCAGAGACTTGAAGTTCTTGTCACACAGATCGTTCACTTGCTTGGTTAGAGTCACACCAAGGTATTTTTTATTATTTGTGACTATTATGAAGGGTGTCATTTCCCTAATTTCTTTCTCAGCCAGTTTATCTTTTGAGTAGAGTAGATACTGATTTATTTGAGTTAAATTTATACTCCAACGCTTTGCTGAAGTTGTTTATAAGGTCTAGTCATTCTCTGGTGGAACTTTTCGGGTCACTTAAGTATACTATCATATCATCTGCAAATAGTGACATTTTAACTTCTTCCCTTCCGATTTGTATCCCTTTGACCTCCTTTCATTGTCTGATTGCTCTGGCTATGACTTCCAATAGTATATTGAATAAGTAGGAAGAGAGTGGGTAGCCTTGTCAAGTCCCTGATTTTAGTGGGATTGCTTAAAGTTTCTCTCATTTATTTGGTATTAGCTACTGGTTTGATGTATATTGCTTTTACTATATTTAAGGATGGGCCTTGAATTCCTGATAAAAGTCTTTCCAGAAAGAAGTTCCAGTGATAGGCCCAAAGTGGGATCTAGCCAAAGGAGAGGCCCCAAGACCTGACACCATTATTGAAACTATGGGGAGTTCACAGAAAGGGACCTATCATGACTGCCCTCCAAAAGACCCAACAAAGAATCAGATGTAGATATGTGCACCCAACCAATAAACAGAAGCTGCTGACCCCTGTGGTCAAATTAGGGAAAAGCTGGAGGAAGCTGAGGAGGGCAACCCTATAGGAAGACCAGAAGCCTCAATTAACCTGGGCCCCCAAGATCTCTCAGACATTGGATTACCAACCAGATAGCCTATACCAGGTGAGATGAGGCCCCCAACACATATACAGCAGAGGATTCCCGGGTTTAGTCAGAGAAGATGCACCTAACCCTCAAGAGACTGGAGGCTCCAGGAAGTTTAGAGGTCTGGTGGGGTGGGTGAGGTGGGGACATTCTTGTGGAGACAGGGCAGGGGGTGTGGACCAGGAGCAGAATAAAAATAAAATCTGGAGTGTAAAAATAAATAATTAAAAATAATAATTAAAAAAATAAAATGAGAAATTTCAGATCTTAAAGTCTTTCCAGGACTTTTATCATGAAGCAGTGTTAAATTTTGCCAAATGTTTTCTCAGCAATTAATGAAATGATCATGTGGTTTTATCTTTGAGTTTGTTTATATAGTGGATTATAGTTGACAGATGTCCTATATTGAACCATTCCTGCATCCCTGGGATGAAGCTTACTTGATCATGGTGGATGAACATTTGAATGTGTTCTTGGATTCGGTTTGCAAGTATTTTATTGACTACTTTTGTGTTGGATTGATAAAGGAAATTTATCTGAAGTTTGCTTTCTTTGTTGGGTCTTTGTGTGGTTTAGGTGTAAGAGTAATTCTGACTTCATAGAATGAATTTGGTAGTGCTTCATCTGTTTCTATTTTATGGAATATTTTGGACAGTATTGGTATGAGGTGTTCTATGAAGATCTGATAGAATTCTGCAGTAAACCCATCTGGTCCTGGGCTCTTTTTGGTTAGGAGACTTTTAATAATGGCTTCTATTGCTTTAGCAGTTATGGGGTTGTTTAGATCATTTATTTGTTCCTGATTTAACTTTGGTACTTAGTATCTTTCTAGTAAATTGACCATTTCCTCCAGATTTTCCAGTTTTTTGGAATATAGGCTTTTGTAGTAGGATCTGATGATTTTTTTAATTTCCTCAGATTCTGTTGTTATATCTCCCTCTTCATTTCTGGTTTTGTTAATTTGGGTACACTCTCTATGCCCTCTGGTTATTCCAGGTAAGGGTTTATCTATCTTGTTGATTTTTCTCAAAGAACCAGCTCCTGGTTTTATTGATTCTTTGTGTAGTTCTTTTTGTTTCTATTTGGTAGATTTCAGCCCTGAATTTGATTATTTCTTGCCTCCTACTCTTCTTTGTTTCTTTTTGTTCTAGAGCTTTTAGGTTTGCTGTCAAGCTGCTGATGTATGCTCTCTCCTTTTTCTTTTTGCAGGATCTCAGAGCTATGAGTTTTCCTCTTAGCACTGCTTTCATCGTGTCCTATAAATTTGTGTATGTGGTATCATCAATTTCATCAAATTCTAAGAAGTCTTCAATTTCTTTCTTTATTTCTTCCGTGACCAAGTTGTCATTGAGTAGAGGGTTGTTCATCTTTCAAATATATGTGGGCTTTCTGTCGCTATTGTTGTTATCGGAGACCAGCCTTAGTCAATGGTGATGTAATAGGATGCATGGGATTATTTCTATCTTCCTGTATCTGTTGAGGTCTATTTTGTGTCCTTATATGGTCAATTTTAGAGAAGGTACTATGAGGTGCTGAGAAGAAGGTATATCCTTTTGTTTTAGGATAGAATGTTCTATAAATATCTGTTCAATACTCTTGGTTCATGAATTCTGTAAGTTTCTCTATGTCTCTGTTTAATTTCTGTTACCATGATTTGTCCATTGATGAGGGTGGGGTGTTGAAATCTCCTACTGTTATTGTGTGAGGCGCAATGTGTGCTTTGAGCTTTAGTAAGACTTCTTTTATGAATGTATGTGCCCTCGCTTTGGAGCATAGATATTTAGGATTGACAGTTCATTTTGGTGGATTTTTCCTTCAATTAATATTAAATGTCTTTCCTTATCTTTTTTGATGACTTTTGTTTGAAAGTCAATTTTATTTGATATTAGGATGGCTACTCCAGCTTTTTTCTTAGGAACATTTGCTTGGAAAATTGTTTTCCAGCCTTTTACTCTGAGGTAATCTGTCTTTGTCTCAGAGGTGTGTTTCCTGTATGCAGCAAAATGCTGGGTCCTCTTTATGTATCCAGTCTGTTAGTCTATGTCTTTATATTGGGGAAGTGAGTCCATTGAGGTTGAGATATATTAAGGAATAGTGATTGTCACTTCCTGTTATTTTCATTGTTAGAGGTGGAAATATGTTTGTGTGTCTCTCTTCTTTTGGTTTTATTGGAAGGAGATTATTTCTTCTTTTTTGTACGGCATTGTTTCCCTCCTTTTGTTGGAGTTTTCCATCTATTATTCTTTGTAGGACTGAATTTGTAGAAAGACATTGTGTAAATTTGGTTTTGTCATGGAATATCTTTGTTTCTTCATCTATGTTTATTGAGAGTTTTGCTGGATATAGTTGACTGGAGTGACATTTCTGTTCTCTTGGTGTCTGTATAACATCTGTCCAGGATCTTTTATGGCTTTCATTGTCTGTGGTGAGAAGTCTGGTGTAATTCTTAAAGGTCTACCTTCATAAGTCACTTGACTTTTTTCCCTTATTGCTTTTAATATTCTTCCTTTGTTTTATGCATTTGGTGTTTTGACTATTATGTGATGGAAGGAATTTCTCTTCCTGTCCAATCTATTTGGAGTTCTGTAGGCTTCTTGTATATTTATGGCCATCTCTTTCTTTAGGTTAGGAACATTTTCTTCTACAATTTTTTTCAATATATTTACTAGCTCTTTAAGTTGTGAGTCTTCATTCTCTTCTATACCTATTATCCTTATGTTTGATCTTCTCATTGTGTCCTGGATTTCCTAGATGTTTTGGGCTAGAACTTTTTGTGTTTTATATTATCTTGACAGTTGTTTCGATGTTTTCTTTGGTATCCTCTGCCCCTGAGATTCTCTCTTCTATCTCTTGCATTCTGTTGGTGATGGTTGCATCTAAGACTCCTGATCTTTTTCAGAGGTTTTCTATCTCCAGGGTTGCCTCCCTTTCTGCTTTCTTAATTGTTTCTATTTCCATTTTTAGATCCTGGAAGGTTTTGTTCAATTCCTTCACCTGTTTGGTTGTGTTTTCCTGTAATTCTTTCTGGGATTTTTATGTTTCCTCTTTAAGGTCTTCTGCTTGTTTATTTATGTTGCCCTGCATTTCTTTAAGTGAGTTATTTATGTCCTTCTTGAAGTCCTCCCTCATTATCATAAAATGTGATTTTAAATCTAAATGTTGCTTTTCTGGTGTGTTTGGATATGCAATATTTTCTTTGGTGGGAGAACTCGGCTCTGATGATGCCAAGTAATCTTGGTTTCTGTTGCTTTGGTTCCTACACCTGCCTCTTGCCATTGGGTTGTCTCTGGTGTTAGCTTGTCTTACTCTTTCTGACACTGGCTTGAACCTCCTACAGGCCTCTGTGTCAGTAGTCCTGTATAACTGTTTTCCTGTTTCCTTCAGCCATTACTGGGAACAGTTGCTCTGCTCTCAGGTGTGTAGTTGATCCTGGTGACTGTCTTTCAGCTCTTCGTGCACCCAAAAATCAGAAGTGTCCTGCCCCTGACTGCTCCTAGGTCCCTGTGTCCAGGGGGGTACAGCTGGAAATAGACAATTACCACTTGTGTCAGGAATGTGAGCAGAGTGTAGTCTCCTCTGATTTCTCAGGAGTGTTCGCACTTCTGAGGGTCCAGCTCTCTCCCCCATGGGATTTGGGTGCAGGGAGCTGTGGGATGTGATCAGTTCAGTTCTGGGCACAGCCAGAAACCAGAAGTGCACTGTCCCAGAGGACTTCTGCCTCTGTGTGTCCTGAGTCTACCAGACAGGTCACTTGGAGCAGAAAAGTTGATCTTACTTCTGCTCTCAGGTGTGTAGGTGCTCCAGGTGACTATGTTTCACCTCTCAGTGCAGGCAGGAATCAGAAGCGTCCTGCTCCTGACTGCTCCTAGGTCCCTACACCCCAAGTACACAGCAGGCACTAGGCAATTCCCTCTTGGATTTGGAATGTGGGCAGAAGGTAGTCTCTGCTGATTTCTCCAGAGTGTTCTCACTTCTCAGGGTTAAGCTCTCTACCCCATGGGATTTGGGTGCAGGGAGCTGTTTGACTGGCTTAGTTCAGTTCTGGGAGCAGAACAAAACCGAAGTAACCTTAAGCTGATTATTGCTATATTCTTCTGCCCAGAGACACTATGCAGTTTCCTCTTGGACCAGGGATGAGGGCAAAGGTGGGCAGAAGTGGCAGTCTGTTCTGAGGTCTCAGGATGTTCTGCACTTCTGGGTGTTCAGCTCTCTTCCCCACCTATTTTTCTCTTTCATGTCCTATGTTTGACTCGGAGTTTCCACTCTGCAGCTTTGCACATGAAACCCTCCTGTCTGGTAGTTGTGACCCTCTCTTAGAATATTCCTTTTTTTCTCTGTCTTCTAAAGTGTCCAAGATCACTCTGGCATGAAGAAACATCAATTTCCCTAGTAAAGGAGAAATTTCTGGTGTCTTCCTTTTAATCACACAGATGAAAAGCCACCTCAAAGCTGTCCCCTGGATATCCCTGTCAGGCCTTCCTTAACCCATGGTTACCCCATTAATGTCTTTTTATTTATCATGTATTGTTCAGTGGCACCTTTATTCTTTACACTCATAATCACCAGCACACAGAGCAGCAAACTCCCATTCAAGTTGTCTTCTGACCTCCACAAATGAGCCAAGGCATGTGCACCATAATAAATCAACACCTGTAATTAAAAGGAAAGTTTTTTCCATAATGCTGTTGCATGAGGAAGTGGGTGGGAAGGTATAATAGGCCCATTGTGCTAAGGAAAGATCTTGTAGTAGAGTATAGTGAAGGCTGAGTGAAAGAAAACTCTGGATCAGGTTTGCAGCCTCTTCCCTGGAATGCACACCCCAGGTATTCATGCCATGGTGCCGGCGAAGGCTAAATGCTCAGGGAGTTTGTGTCAAGGAAATCCCATTCCTCTAAGTCAGTTTCTCAATCTGATTTCCAGACTGACTTAAGAAAAGAGCAGAGTCCTCATTCCTAGCCTTCCTCAGCAGAACTTGTTGGCATTTGAGAATCAGGAATGGTCAGCAGATCTGACATCCATACATATGGCCTTAGCCTCCAGGAACTCACACACTCTTTCAAAAAAATTTCACATAAAAAATATATTGGTTTCTGCCTGTGCCTGGAGCAGACTCTGGGTCATATCCCTCTGTACCAGAACCCTCTGGAAAAAAAGCCAGGCTCAAAGAGTTCTGACACACAGGCTTACAGGAGAGTCAAGCCACTTTTAGTGACAACAGATGGTGAGAGGCAAGGACAAGAACATAAGCAATAGAAACTAAGGCCACTTGACATAACCAAAACCCAGCTCCCCCATCACAGGAAGCACTGGATACCTCAACACACTGGAAAGGCAAGATTTTGATTTAAAATCATAGCTGATGATATTTTTACAGGACTTTAAGAAGGACATAAATAACTCCCTTAAAGAAATACAGGACAACATAGGTTAACATTTAGGAGCCCTTAAAGAGGAAACACAAAAATCAATTAAAGCATTACAGAAAAACACAACTAAACACATGAGGGAATTGAACAAAAAAAAAATCCAGGATCTAAAAATGGAAATAGAAACAATGAAGAAATCACACCACAAGGCAACCCTGGAGAAATAAAGCCCAGAAGAGAGATCTGGAGTCATAGATACAAGCATTACCAATAGAATAAAAGATATAGAAGAGAATCTCAGGGGCAGAAGATACCATAGAAAACATTGACACAATTGTCAAAGAAAGTGCAAAATGCAAAAAGCCCCTAATTCAAAACATCCAGGAAATCTAGGACACAAAGAGAAGATAAAACCTAAGGATAATAGGTATAGAAGAGAGCAAAGATTCCAAACATAAAGGGCCAGTAAATATCTTCAACAAAATTATAGAAGAAAATTTCCATAACCTAAAGAAGAGGTGTCCATAAACATACAAGAAGCATAAAGAACTCAAAGGGATTGGCTGAGAAAATAAATTCGTATCACCACATAATAGTCAAAACATCAAATGCACAAAACAAAGAAAGTAGATTAAAACAAAAAGAGAAAAAGATCAAGTAACATATATTGTTAGACTTATCTGAATTATATAAAACTTCTCATCAGAGATTATGAAAGCCAGAAAATACTGAGCAGATGTCACACAGACCATAAGAGAACACAAATGCCAGCCCAGGCTACTATATCCAGCAAAACACTCAATTAACATAGGTAGAGAAACCAAGCTATTCCATGACAAACCAAATTTACACAAATATCTTTCTACAAAATCAGCCCTTTAAAGATGATAGATGGAAAACTCCAAAGCAAAGAGGGAAACTACTCCCTAGCAAAAGCAAGAAAGTAATCTAATTTCAATAATCCAAATGAAGTTAGCCACACAAACATAGTTCCACCTCCAACAACAAAAATAACAGGAAACAACAATCATTGATCTCTCAACATCAATGGACTCAATTCCCCAATAAAAAGACAGACTAACAGACTGGACAAGTAAAGAGGACCCAACATTTTGCTGCATACAAGAAACACATCTCAGAGACAAAGACAAACCTTACCTTATAGTAAAATTACTAAACCTGATAAACAACTTCAGCATAGTGGCTGGGTGTAAAATTAAACAAATCAGTAGCCTTCTTTGACTCAAAGGATAAACAGGCTGAGAAAGAAATGAGGGAAATGACATTCTTCGCAATAGTCACAAATAATATAAAATACCTCGATGCGACTCTAACCAAGCAAATGAAAGATCTGTAGGACAAGAACTTCAAGACTCTGAAGAAAGAAATTGGAGAAGATCTCAGAAAATGGAAAAAGCTCCCATGCTCATGGATTGGCAGGATTAATATTGTAAAAATCACCATCTCACCAAAGAGCAATCTACAGATTCAATGAAATGCCCATCAAAATTCCAACTCAATTCTTCCTAGATTAAGAAAGAGCAATTCTGAAATTCATTTGGAATAACAAAAAACCTGAGATAGCTAAAATTATCTTCAAAAATAAAGGAACTTCTGGGGAAATCACCAACCTTGATCTCAAGCTCTATTACAGAGCAATTATGATAAAAACTGTATAGTATTGGTACAGAAACAGGCAGTTAGATCAATGGAATAGAATTGAAGATTGAGATATGAACCTACACCAATCAGAATGCCTAAGACCAAAAACTCAGGTGACAGCAGATATTTGCAAGGAAGTGGAGAAGGAGGAGCACTCCTTTATTGTTGGTGGAATTGCAAACTGGTAAAACCACTCTGAAAATCAATCTGGAGGTTCCTCAGAAAATTGGACATAGTACTACCAGAGGACCCAGCTATATCACTCCTGGGCATGTACCCAAATGATGCTCCAACATATAACAAGGACGCATTCTCCACTATGTCCATACAGCCTTATTTATAATAGCCATAAGCTGGAAAGACCAAAGATGTCCTTTAACAGAAGAATGGATACAGAAATTTTGGTACATCTACACAATGGTGTGCTACTCAGATACCAAAAACAGTGAGTTCATGAAATTCATAGCCAAATGGATTGAACTAGAAAATATCATCCTGACTGAGGTAACAGAATCACACACACACACACACACACACAAAACCCCACATGGTATGCACTCGATGATAAGTGGATATTAGCCCGAAAGCTCAAATTATCCAAGATACAATCCACAGACCACATGAAGCTGAAGAAGAAGGATGACCAAAGTGCAGATGCTTCAGTCCTTCTTAAAAGGGGAAAAATATTCCTAGGAGGAGATATGGAGACAAGGTTTGGAGCAGAGACTGAAGGAATGGTCATTCAGAGCCTGCCCCACCTGGGGAGCCAACCCATATACATACAGCCAAGAAATTCAGACAATATTACTGATGCCAAGAAGTGCATGCTGACAGGAGCCTGATATAGCTGTCTCCTGAGAGGCTCTGCCAGGGCATGACATGTATAGAGGCGAATGCCAGTAGCCAACCATTGAACTCAGAATGGGTCCTCATTGGAGGAATTAGCAAAAAGATTGAAGGAGCTGAAGCGGTTTGCAATCCCCTAAGAATAAAAATACCAACCAACCAGGGCTTCAAGGACTAAATCACATTGACAGACCCATGGCTCCAAACAAATATGTGGCAGGGGATGGCCTTGTTGAGCACCGATTGGAGGAGAAGCCCTTCGTCCTGCCAAGGCTGAATACCCAGGGTATGGGAATATCAGGGTAGGGAGGACAGAAGGGGTGGGTTGTTGGGGATGGCGAACACCCTCATAGAATAAGGGGGTAGGGGATGGGATAGGGGGTTTATGAATGGGAAACAAGGAAAGGGGATATAATTTGAAATGTAAATAAAAAATATCCAATAAAAAAAGAAAATGCCAGAAAGAAAAGAAAAGAGTCGATCTGAAGACTGTTCTATATACTACTCCTGGGCATATACCTAAAAGACACTCCACAATACCCCAAAGACAAGTGCTCCACTATGTTCCTAGCAGCTTTATTTGTAATAGCTAGAAACTAGAAACAATCCAGATGTCTCTCAACTGAAGAATGGTTACAGAAAACGTAGTTCATTTGAAATGTTATTCAATTATTGAAAATAAGGACATCACCAAATAAATGGATGGAAGTAGAAAATATCATCCTGAGTGAGATAACCCAGACTTCAAAAAAGCATGTATGATACATACTCACTGATAATATGATGTAAGTCTCAAAGTACAGAATACACATGATACACCCCACAGACACAAACAAGTTAGGCACAAGCAAGGATGCTTGAATCACACTTAAAAGGGGAAACAAAATTTTCTTTCATTGGGGCAGAGGGAGGGAGGGAACTGGGAGAAAGAGTTGGGGGTAGAGGAATGGGAAGGCAGGATAAGGTGCAGGAATAGACAAAAGATAAGCCCATAGGGCCTGGAGAATTAAGGAAAAACTGGAGTTATGGTGTGTGTGGGAATCCTTAGCAAGTAGTCCCAGAGACCTGCAATAGAGGAGGCCTCCAGGAGTCAGTGCAAGTGACCCATAGGGATATGTAATCTGAAGAGGCCACCTGCAGTATTTAGGTATGACCCTCAGGGGTGGGATAAGGGCACCAACCCTCCCACAAAACTCTCAACTCAAAATTTATCCTGTCTAAAAGAAATGCAGTGTTGGAGAAGAGACTGAAGGAGTGGCCAGCCAATATCTGATCCAACTCGAAACCCATCCCATGAGAAAGCATCAATCCCTGACATTGTTAATGGTAATTGTTCATGGTATTCTCTTATGCTTACAGTCAGGAACCTAACATAACTGTCCTCTGAGAGTCTCCAGTTAGCAGCTGACTGAAGCAAATTCAGATATGCAAGACCAAACTTTAGATGGAGGTCAGGGACACTTATGGAAGCACTGGGAAAACAATTGCAGGCCTTGAAGTAAGGTGGGAATCCCACAGGACAACCAACAGAGTCAACAGACCTGGTCCCATGGGAGCTCTCAGCCACATACATACACTTTTTGGCATCAGCAATATTGTCTGGGTTTGGTGGCTGTTTGTATGTAGGCTGGATCCCCAGGTGGGGCAGTGTCTGGATGGACTTTTCTTCAGTCTTCTTCAAACTTTGCTCAATATCTCCTCCTATGAATATTTTTGCTCCCCCCTTTAAGAAGGACTGAAGCATCTGCACTTTGCTTGTCCTTCTTCTTGAGCTTCATGTGGTCTGTGGATTGTATCTTGAGTAATCCAAATTTTGGGCTAATGTCCACTTATCAGTGAGTGCATACCATGTGTGTGTGTGTGTTTTTTTTTTTTGTGATTGGGTTACCTCACTCAGGATGAAATCGTTTAGTTCCATCTGTTAGTCTATGAATTTCATGAAGTCATTTTTTGATAGCTGAGTAGTACTCCATTGTTTAAATGTACCACATTTTCTGCATTCATCCCTCTGTTGAGGGTTCTTTCCAGCTTCTGTCTATTATACATAAGGTTCCTATGAACATAGTGAAGCATGTGTCCTAGTTATATGTTAGAGCATCTTTTAGTAATATATTCAGCACTCCTGGAGACGGACTTTCTCACAGTGGGTTCTGGGTACAGAGAGTTGTTTCACAGGGTCAGCTTCAGACGTAGGAGGAAACCAGAAGGATCTTGTCCCAGACTGCTCTTAGGTTAATGAGTCCAGAGGGCTCATAATGGGTTTTTCTTGGGTCAGGCAAGTAAGCAGAAGTAGTGGTCTCCCATGAGCTCTCAGGATTGTCTGCACTTATAGGATTCTAGCATTCCGCCCCATAGGATTTGGGTAGAGAGAAGTATGGGACCTGGTCAGCTCTGGGCACAGGCAGAAACTGGAAGGGTCCTGCCCCTGACTGCTCCTAGTTTCCTGTGTCCAGAGGGCACTAGGTGAGTTCCTTTTGGGCCAGGAATGTGAGCAGAAGTGGTTGTCTCCCCTGAGCTCTCAGGATTGTCCACACTTCTGTGTCCAGTTCTCTCCCCCATGGGATTTGGGTACAGAGAGCTATTGGCATGGGTCAGCTCTGGGCATAGGCAGAAACCCAAATTTTGTAAGAAACTGTGTGCTTGATTTCTAGAGTGATTGTACAAATTTGCAATAAACCTAGCAGTGTAGAGTATTCCTCTTTCTCCACATCCTCACCAGCATGTGCTGCCCCTTGAGTTTTTTATCTTAGGCCTCTGGTTGGTGCAAGGTAAAAATCATAGGGCCATTTTGATTTGCATTTCCCTGATGACTAAGCTTTGAACATTTTTTGAGGACTTCTTTGCCATTCAAGATTCTTCTGTTGAGAATTATCTGTTTAGCTCTGTACCCCATGTTTTAATTGCATTATTTGATTTTTGGAGACTAATTTCTTGAGTTCTTTATATATTTTGAATATTACCTCTTAGTCATATGTAGGATTAGTAAAGATCTTTTCACAATCTGTAGGCTGCCGCTTTGTCCTATTGACAGTGACCTTTGCCTTACAGAAGCTTTTCAGTTTTAAGAGGTTTTATTTACCAATCATTTATGTTAGAATATGAGCTATTAGTGTTCTGTTCAGGAAATTTTGTCCTGTGCCAATTCGTTCAAGGCTATTTCCCACTTTCTGTTCTATTAGATTCAGTATATCTGGTTTTATTTTGAGGTTCTTGATCCACTTGTACTTGAGCTTTGTGCAAGGTGATACATATCGATCAAGTTGCATTGTCTTACATTCTGACTGCCAGGTTAGACTAGCACCATTTATTGAAGATGCTCCTTTTTTCCACAGTATGATTTGGCATCTTTGTTAAAAATCAAGTATCCATAGTTGATTGAGTTTATTTCTGGGTCTTTGATTTTATCCCATTTATCAATCTGTCTGTCTCTGTACCAATACTATGCTGGGTTTTCTTTTTTTTTCTTTTTAAAAAAAAATTTATTAGATATATTTCTTTACTTACATTTCAAATGTTATTCCTTCCCAGTTTCCAGTACATAAACCCATATCCCCTCCCTTCCCCATCCCCCATATGGGTATTCCCTCCGTACATTCCCTTTACTGCCCCCCAATATTCCCCTGCACTGGGGGTCCAACCTTGGCAGGACCAAGGGCTTCCCCTTCTACTGGTGCCCCAACAAGGCTATTCTCTGCTACATATGCAGTTAGGGTCTTGAGTCAGTCCATGTATAGTGTTTCAGGAGTGGTTTAGTCCCTGGAAGCTCTGGTTGGTTGACATTGTTGTTTTTATGGGGTTGCAAGCTCTTTCAACTCCTTAAGGACTTCCACTAATTCCCCCCAAGGGGGTCCTATTCTCAGTTCAATGGTTTGCTGCTAGCATTGACCTCTGAATTGGACATGCTCTAGAAGTGTCTCTCAGGAAAGATCTATATCCAGTCCCTTTCAGCATGCATTTTTTAGCTTCATCAATATTATCTAGTTTTGGTGGCTGTATACATATACATATACATATACATATACATATACATATACATATACATATACATATACATATACATATACATATATACACACACACACATACATGTGAGGCAGGCTCTGAATGGCCGTTCCTTGAGTTGCTGCTCTAAACTTTGCTTTCCTATTCCCTCCTATGGATATTTTCCCCTTTTAAGAAGGAGCGGGAGCATCCGCATTTTGGTCATCCTTCTTCTTGAGCTTCCTGTGGTCTGTGGATTGCATCTTGGGTAATTCGAGCTTTTGGGCTAATAGCCACTTATCAATGAGTGCATAACCAAGTGTGTTTTTCTGTAATTGAGTAATCTCACTCAGGCTGATATTTTCTAGTTCCATCCATTTGCCTATGAATTTCATAAAGTCATTGTTTTTGATAGCTGAGTAGTACTCTATTGTGTAGATGTACCACATTTTCTGTATCCATTCCTCTGTTGAAGGGCATCTGGGTTCTTTCCAGCTTCTGGCTATTATAAACAAGGCTGCTATGAACATAGTGGAGCATGTGTCGTCTTTGTTATACGTTGGAGCATCTTTTGGGTATATGCCCAAGAGAGGTATAGCTGGGTCCTCAGGTAGTGCAATGTCCAATTTTCTGAAGAAACTCCAGAGTGATTTCCAGAGTGGTTGTACCAGTTTGCAACCCCACCAACAATGGAGGAGTGTTCCTATTTCTCTATATCCTCACCAGCATCTGCTGTGGCCTGAGTTTTTTATCTTAGCCATTCTGACTGTTGGGGTGGAATCTCAGGGTTATTTTGATTTGCATTTCCCTGATGACTGAGGATGTTCAACATTTCTTTAAGTGCTTTTTGGCCATTTGATAATTCTCAGCTGAGAATGTTTTGTTTAGCTCTGTATCCCATTTTTAATAGGGTCATTTGGCTCTCTGGAGTCTAACTTCTTGAGTTCTCTGTATATTTTGGATATTAGACCTCTATCAGATGTAGGATTGGTAATGATCTTCTCCCAAAGTGTTGGTTGCAGTTTTGTCCTAATGACAGTGTCTTTTGCCTTACAGAAGCTTTATGAGGTGCCATTTGTCAATTCTTGGTCTTAGAGCATAAGCCATTGGTGTTTTGTTCAGGAAATTTTCCCCAGTGCCCATGTGTTTGAGACTCTTCCCCACTTTTTCTTCTATTAGTTTGATTGTATCTGGTTTGATGTGGAGGTCTTTGATCTGCTTGGACTTAAGCTTTATACATGGTGATAAGAACGGATCAATTTGCATTCTTCTACATGCTGACCTCCAGGTGAACCAGCACCATTTGCTGAAAATGCTATCTTTCTTCCATTGGATGGTTTTAGCTCCTTTGCCAAAGATCAAGTGGTCATAGGTATGTGGGTCCAGTCTTCAATTCTGTTCCACTGATCTATCTGCCTGTCTCTGTACCAATACCATACAATTTTTATGACTATTGCTTTGTAATATTGCTTGAGTTCAGGGATGGGGATTCCCCCAGAAGTTCTTTTATTGTTGAGTATATCAACTTTCACTATCCTGGGTTTTTTGTTATTCCAAATAAATTAGCAAATTGGTTTTCCTATCTCTATAAAGAATGGAGTAGGAATTTTGATGGGGATTGCATTGAATCTGTAGTTTGGTTTTGGCAAAATGGCCATCTTTACTATATTAATCCTGCCAATCTATGAGCATGGAAGATTTTTCCATCTTCTGAGATCTTCCTCAATTTCTTTCTTCAGAGACTGGAATTTCTTGTCATACCAATCATTCACTTGCTTGATTAAAGTAACACCAAGATATTTTATATTATTTGGGACTATTGTGAAGGGTGTCATTTCCCTAATTTCTTTCTCAGCCTGTTTATCCTTTCAGTAGAGGTAGGCTACTGATTTGTTTGAGTTAATATTATACCCCGACACTTTGCTGAAGTTGTTTATCAGGTTAAGTAATTCTCTGGTGGAACTTTTGGTGTCGCTTAAGTACACTATCATATCATCTGCAAACAGTGATATTTTGATTTCTTCCCTTCCAATTTGTATCCCTTTGACCTCGTTTTGCTGTCTGATTGCTCTGGCTAGAACTTCCAGTACTATATTGAATAAGTAGGGAGAGAGTGGGCAGCCTTGTCTAGTCCCTGATTTTAGCGGGATTGCTTCAAGGTGCTCTCCATTTAGTTTGATGTTAGCTACTGGTTTGCTGTATATTTCTTTTACTATGTTTAGATATGAGCCTTGAATTCCTGATCTTTCTAGGACTTTTATCATGAAGTGGTGTTGAATTGTTTCAAATGCTTTCTCAGCATCTAATGAAATTATCATGTGGTTCTTATCTTTGAGTTTGTTTATATAGTGGCTTACATTGATGGATTTTCATATATTAAACCATCCCTGCATCCCTTGCATGAAGCCTACTTGATCATGATGGATGATCGTTTTGATGAGTTTTTGGATTTGGTTTGCAAGAATTTTATTGAATATTTTTACATCAATGTTCATAAGGGAAATTGGTCTGAAGTTCTCTTTCTTTGTTGGGTCTTTGTGTGGTTTCGGTATAAGAATAATTGTGGCTTCATAGAAGAAATTTGGTAGTGCTCCGTCTGTTTCAATTTTGTGGAATAGTTTGGATAGTATTGGTATGAGGTCTTCTATGAAGGTCTGATAGAATTCTGAACAGAATCCATCTGGACCTGGGCTATTTTGGTTGGGAGACTTTTAATAACTGCTTCTATTTCTGTAGGAGTTATGGGGTTGTTTAAATGGTTTATCTGTTCCTGATTTAACTTTGGTACCTGGTATCTGTCTAGGAAATTGTCCATTTCCTCCAGATTTTCAAGTTTTGTTGAATATAGGCTTTTGTAATAGGATCTGATGATTTTTTTTAAAAATTTCTTCAGATTCTGTTGTTATTTCTGATTTTGTTAATTTGGATACATTGTCTGTGACCTCTGGTTAGTCTGACTAAGGGTTTATCTGTCTTGTTGATCTTCTCAAAGAACCAGCTTTTGGTTTTGTTGATTCTTTGTATAGTCCTTTTCATTTCTACTTGGTTGATTTCAGCCCTGAGTTTGATTATTTACTGCCTTCTAATCCTCTTGGTTTTATTTGTTTTTGTTCTAGCACTTTTAGGTGTGCTGTCAAGCTGCTGACATATGCTCTCTTCTGTTTCTTTTTGCAGGCATTCAGAACTATGAGTTTCCCTCTTAGTACCACTTTCATTCTGTCCCATAAATTTGAGAATGTTGTGTCTTCATTTTCATTAGATTCTAAGAAGTCTTTAATTTCTTTCTCTATTTCTTCCTTGACCAAGTTGTCATTGAATATAGCATTCTTCAACTCCAATGTATACATGGGACTTCTGTCATTATTGTTGTCATTGAAGACCAGTCTTAGCTCGTGGTGACCTGATGGGATGCATGGGATTATTTCTATCTTCCTGTATCTGTTGAGGCCTGTTTTGTGACCGATTATATGGTCAACTTTGGAGAACGTTCCATGAGGTGCTGAGAAGAAGTATATCCTTTTGTTTTAGGATGGAACATTCTATAAATACCTGTTAAATCCATTTGGTTCATAACTTCTGTTAGTTTCTCTATGTCTCTGTTTAATTTCTGTTTCCATGATCTGTCCATTGATGAGAGTGTGGTGTTGAAATCTCCTACTATTATTGTGTGAGGTGCAATGTGTGCTTTGAGCTTTAGTAAGATTTCTTTTATGAATGTATGTGCCCTTGCTTTGGAGCATAGATATTTAGGATTGACAGTTCATTTTGGTGGATTTTTTTCTTTGATAAATATAAAGTGTCCTTCCTTATCTTTCTTAGTGACTTTTGGTTGAAATTCAATTATATTTGGTATTATAATGGCAACTCTGGCTTGTTTTTTCAGGCCATTTGCTTGGAAAGTTGTTTTCCAGCCATTTACTCTGAGGTAGTGGCTGTCTTTGTCTCTGAGGTATGTTTCCTGCATGCAGAAAAATGCTAGGTCCTCTTTATGTATACAGTCTGTTAGTCTATGTCTTTTTCTTGGGGAATTGAGTCCGTTGATGTTGAGAGATATTAAGGAATAGTGACTGTCGCTTCCTGTTATTTTCGTTGTTAGAGTTGGAATTATGTTTGTCTCTCTTTTGGTTTCTTTGCAAGGAAATTATATTCTTGCTTTCTGTATGGTGTAGTTTCTCTCCTTGTGTTGGAGTTTTCCATCTATTATCCTTTGTAGGGGTGGATTTGTAGAAATATACTGTGTAAATTTGTCATGGAATATCTTGGTTTCTCCATCTATGTTTATGGAGACTTTTGCTGGATACAATAACTTGGGCTGGCATTTGTGTTCTCTTAGGGTCTGTATGACATATGTCCAGGATCATCCAGCTTTCTTAGTCTCTGGTGAGAAGTCTGGTGTAATTCTTATAGGTCTGCCTTCATAAGTCACTTGACCTTTTCCCCTTACTGCTTCTAATATTCTTTCTTTGTTTTGTGTTCGGTATTTTAACTATTATGTGACAGGAGGAATTTCTCTTCTGGTCCAATCTATTTGGACTTCTGTAGGCTTCTTGTATGTTTATGGGCATCTCTTTCTTTAGGTTCAGGAAATTTTCCTCTATAATTTTGTTGAATGTATTTATTGGCCCTTTAAGTTGGGAGTCTTCACTTTCTTCTATACCCTATTATCCTTAGGTTTGATCTTCTCATTGTGTCCTGGATTTCCTAGATGTTTTGGGCTAGGAGATTTTTGCATTTTACATTATTTTTGACAGTTCTGTTGATGTTTTCTATGGTATCTTCTGCCCCCGAGATTCTCTCTTCCATCTCTTCTCTTCTGTTGGTGATGCTTGTATCTATGGCTCCTTTTCTCTTCCTTAGGTTTTCTATGTCTAGGATTGTCTCCCTTTGTGCTTTCTTTATTGTTTCTATTTCCATTATCAATTCATTCACTTGTTTGGTTATGTTTTCCTGTAATTCTTTCAGGAATTTTTGTGCTTCCTCTCTAAGGGCTTCTATTTGTTTACTTGTGTTTTCCTGCATTTCTTTAAAGGAGTTCTTTATGTCTTTCTTAAAGTCCTCCAACATTATCAAAAAATGTGATTTTAAATCTAAATCTTGCTTTTCTGGTTTGGATATTCAATATTTTCTTTGGTGAGAGAACTGGGCTCTGATGATGCCAAGTAATCTTGGTTTCTGTTGCTTAGGTTCCTGTACTTGCCTCTAGCCATTGGGTTTTCTCTGATGTTTGCTTGTCTTGCTGGGTTGTCTCTGATGTTTGCTTGTCTTGCTGTTTCTGAGACTGACTTTATCCTGCTATAGGCCTCTGTGTCAGCACTTCTATAGAACTGTTTTCCTGTTTTCTTTCAGCCTTTCCTGAGAACAGGTGCTTCAGGTGTGTTGGCACTCCTGGAGACTGTCTTCAAGTTCTAGGCATGGGCAGGAATCAAAGGGTCCTGCTCCTGATTGCTCATAGGTCCTTGCACCCAGCGGGCACAGTTGTTACTATGTGATTCCCTCTTGGGTCTGAACTGTGGGCAGAGGGTAGTCTCCTCTGACTTCTCAGGAGTATCCACACTTCTGATGGTCCAGCTCTCTCCCCCATGGGATGAGAGTGCAGGGAGCTGCTTTGCTGGATAAGTTCAGTCCCAGGCGCAGACCAGAACTGTGGGTACGTGGCAGCTGTCTGTTCCTATATCCCTGTGTCTAGAGGCACTGTACAGTTTCCCCTTGGACCAGGGATGTGGGCTGAGGTGTGCAGAACTTGCAGTCTGTCCTGCAGTCTCAGGATGTCTGCATGACTGGGTGGTCAGCTCCCTTCCCCATGGGATTTGGGTGCAGTGAACTGTGGGATCACTATGCTCATTTTATAAATGACTATTGCTTTGTAGTACAGCTTGAGGTGAGGGATGGTAATTCCTGAAGAAGATCTATTGTGAGAATTGTTTTTGATATCCTGGTTTTTGTTTTTCCATATGAAGTTTAGAACTGCTCTTTAAAGATCTGTAAAAAACTGTATTGGAATTTTGGTGAAGATTGAATTAAAATTGTAGATTGCTTTTAGCAAGATGGCCATTTTCACTATGTTAATTCTACTGATCCATAACCCTGGGAGATCTTTCCATCTTCTGATGACTGGTTCAATTTCTTTCTCCAGTGACTTGTTGTATAGATTATTTACTTCCTTGTTAGAGTTACCCCAGGATTTTTATATCTATATTTGTGGCTATTGTGAAGGATTTTTCCAATAATTTATTGCTCTGTTCATTTATCATTTGAGTAGGAGAGCAACTGATATCTTTGAGTTGATTTTATACAGCTTTTTCTACACTTTGCTTAAGTTGTTTATCAGCAGTAGGTGTTCTCTGGTAAATTTTGGGGATCACTCATGTAATCCATAATAGCATCTATAAGTAGTGATACTCTGACTCCTTTCCAATTTGTATTCCCTTGATGTCTTTTTGTTGTCCTCTTGCTCTACCTAGAACTTCAAGATACACACACACACACACACACACACACACACACACACACACACACACATAATAGATAGGAAAATAGTCACTTTCTCCCTGGGGTAAGGAGTATCCCTGAAGCTGGGCATCATATTTTCTCAGGTACACAGAAACCTTGCAAGCACAAGTCATCCTCCTATCTCTCACAGCTAGGAGCTAGGGTACAGGTGCAAGCAAGATGTCAGGCTTGGTACATGGGTGCTGAGGTGCCAGTGTTGGTCATCGTGATTGCCCTCACTCTGCTGAGCCACCTCACCAGTCCATTTTTTTGTTACTGAATATTGTCATCTGTAGCATTACCAGCCCCTTCTGCCATCCCTAGGGCTTCTCACATGATGGCTTCGGGACTCCTCAGAATGTACCTGACTTTGTTTTCTGCTTCTTGAGATAAAAAATATCTATTGGTTTTTCACAGACTAGATGAAACTTCAGCATAGATTACCTACCCAAACCCTTGGTTAACATTCACTGAAAATGAAGATCCCTGCCATGGGCACTGTTGTAAAGTGTGGTATAGAGAATGGGGAGACAAAAAGCCCAAACTAATTAGTACCATATGTCGTAGTGAAGGAAAGGAGATTAAAATCACATGTATTTGCTAGGAACATAGGAGCCAGCTGCCTATGAGGCAGGCTGAACCCACAATAGCTTCCTCTGGATTCCAACTACAGTCATCACTCTGCCAGGGCCCTACTTCTTTCTCACTTCTTACCTGTGCAAGGATCACTGATGTGATCTCAGTGTGCAAGGACATTCATGCCATTCAATCTTGCAGCAACTGCCTTCAATTAAAAAATCCTGTTTCAGCATGGAGAGATTAAGTGGGCAATTAGAAACAACCCAACTCATTCTCCATAGGATACAATGAAGTATCAGCACCACGGACTCTTGGAAGTTTGAGTCTATTTCTCTGATCAAGATGGTTTTCAGGTATAGATGCTATGATGGCTAGAACATACCAGAGTTTGGGTTATTCGACTCGAAATATACTATACACATTTGGGTATCGATACACTTCAGTTCATTGCTTATGAGCAATTGTGTGTATCTCAAATGAACATTAGAACCAGAGTACTCAAACTTCCAGTTGTGACTGTTATTAATTCAAACAAAAATTTGAGCATTAATTCTGAACTCTATTTTAAATTCTTTTCTAAAATGGAATGCAGAACCAGCTCTAATGAGTCACATGTTCTGTACAGTGTGTTTAATTGTGGATGAGAGACTACTTTTCCCAGATGGAATGAGACAGAACCCCCATGAGTCCCAACCTTCATCATGTAGCCAGATCCTTGGAGAGATTCAAAGCATTTACCAAGATGAGAAAAACGACAGTATTTTTATTTCAATTCTACTTTCCACTCAAGTTTGTAGCTCTGACAGAAAGTCTGTTTATATGAGGCGAGAGCAACAACTGCCAAACACATAGCCTAGACATAGTTCCTAAAATATGGTTGAGATTACAGGAGATGATTGTGTAGACTTTTGATATCAGAAGAGTTGACTCTGGTGAAGTCCTTTCTCAGAGCACATCACTTTCCTTTTCTATGTGTTTGGTATAAAATGATCACAAATATCATAATTGAATTATAAAATCATTGAGAAAACCATAGGTGTACTATTTGGTAAACCTGTCTCAGAGGGGTGAACTGTTAGGAAGTCAGCCTTTGCAGGTCTGTTTCCCTGTAAAAGTCATAGAGAGAAGACTTTCTGCAACAAAGAGGCCATATAGACCTCAGCTGATTTAAATTGAGTCTGATATGCTAGGAATCAACACATGACCTGTATCCCTAAACATCTAGAGGAAGGTGCCCATTGTTCTCTACCATGTGCAAGACTCAGGTAGGTGGGGACCAGAAGGTTGGTTCCCAGTTAATTCCTTCAGGTGTAAAGAGCCCTGCAGCCAGGGAAGCACGGAAGTGAAGAGAACTTTGTGAGAATTGTTGAGAAGACACAACTCGTCACACCCTGCTGGTTCCGGTACGTCTAACTAGCATCACCTTTTACAGCAAACTGCATCCTTTTCTTGTTGGATCCTGTTCTGATTTTGATTCATTGCAGGCTAGAATCAGTTTTAGATATTGCTTTAAAAACATGTGCATTGAGAAGGTGTGTGAAGCCAAGTTACCCAGGCTCTGTAGGGTGTAACCATCTCACAGTTTTAAGAATGAGAGCTGAGGCTCAATGGTCTCACACTGGAGCACAGGTGTGGTAGTCTAGCAAATTTTCAGAAATTTTTGGAAATTTTAGCCCCCTGAAGGAACAGGAGCTGGCAGAGTCACAGGGTTTTTGTGGTATGGAAATACATCTGTCTTGTTTTGACCTTAGTTTTTTTAAACTAAAATTATTCTATAATTAGAGTTCATCATTTTCCTGATATGCAGGGAATTCTATTGCATTTCTAAGATATAATAAATATTTGAATACTATGCGGTACATTTAACTCTACTGTTGACTCAATTTTTTTATCTTTCCCAGTAAGAAAATAACTATTTCCATGTTTCTAGTTGCACCATTTGCCCAGGTCCTGGATGCATTGATGAGTTACTGTACATAGTTAAACCTTTCCATGGTAGAATTTGACACATCTGTGTTCAAATTCATACTAAACACGCTGGTGAGTGGTGCACACCTGTGAGAAAGGTAGTGCTGCAATGGGGACATTTCCAAGCTGCTGCTCATTAGGTTGATAGTGGACTCCCTGCTGAGTCTGTGACGGTCAGGAAAAATGCTGAATTACCTCACTAGCTCTGTAAGGTCAGAGATTGACTAGCGGTGAGAATCAAAAGGACAGAACTATGTGTGGCTGAAGCCATACTGCTGTCTTAGCTGTGACCTCACAGGCAGTTAGATCTGCTGCAGCACCCTAGAGCTGTGGGGCAAGACCTTGCAGTGTGCTTAGTATGATTATAAATGTAATCTTAAACACTGTTTCTCAGTGTTTTTTAAAATATGTTTTGATTGTAATTTACTAATCATTGAGGTAGAGTGTGTTGCATGGTAATTTTCAGGTAGCTAATTTATTCTCTGCTGAGTTCAAGTAATCCATGTAAAACTAGGAATATATTTCAGGGTTCCCTGCCCTGCAGCAAGCCTCTGTTTGATCCACTATTTCATAAGTGAGTGAGATGGTGCACTCTTGTAATCCTAACACATAGAGGACAGAGGTAGGCCCATAACAGGATTGTGTTTGTGCTTGGCTTCAGGTGTCAAAAACCAGCTACACAAAATTGGGTCAAAAATTGTAAATGAGGTTATTTTTCAGACTTTCATCTGTTAAAGAGGTAATTGTGACAGAATTGTTAGGTAGGGCTCAGGGTGTCCCTGCTGCTCTGGGATTCTCAAGACAGCCCAGCATACACAAGGGAAAGCTCTACTTCTGAAACCTGCTTATGTAAGATGAACTGAAGCTCAAGTAAAAAGGTTCTGGAGGGGAGGAGAGTTCAGTGTTCACTGCTGCTGCTGTTCTGGGCTGTGTTTTTTCCTAAGAGGTAAAGAAACCTGACTAGGTAATCTTCAACACATTCACCCAACTTCTGTCCTCATTTGTGAAGGGAAGAGAATGACAAACATGGCTAGTATAGTTTCAGAGATTTAGAAGACACAGGAGCTGATAGGCTCAGTTTGACTGACATTCCTGATTATCCAAGGTCAGAGCACCCATGAGATCATGTTACAGGACAATAATGCCAGTACTCAGGAAGAAGAAGCAAGAAGATTACAAGTCTAAGACAAGTGTAGGTTACAAATAAAGATCATATCAAGTCTGGGTCACTGATCAAATCTTGTATCTCAAAAAATGGTTTCAAGCACAATAATGACACAGCATTTGCCTAGCATTTTGATGTTAATAGCTAGAGCCCCAGAAAAACACAGACACATAGACACACACACAGAGAGAGAGAGTATATATATATATATATATATATATATATATATATATATATATCAGATTCATTTTGCCTTAGAATCATGGACTCAGGAAATGTTGCAAAGTGCTTATTAGAAACATGGAACTGTCAGTCTTCAAGGCATTAAAAGTTAAGACAAATAATTCATGTCCATAAAAAAAAAAAAATTCCAGTATAAAATGAATATATGATCATAAAAATTTGCCCCTAGTGATTTCATGAGATGATGATCTTGTTTGCCATCCTCTTCCCTTCACCACAAATGAGCAAAGAAATTTGCTGAATGTTTGAACATTACCTCAGCAGACATTACCTCTGAAGACAAAACACAGTCTGCCTCAGCAGAAGCAGCGTGAACACACACACACGCACGCACGCACACACGCATGCACGCACACACATGGTTGCAGATGGGGAAATATTCTCTCTCTCACACACACACACACACATAAATACATATACATTCACACACGTAAACACACACATACACTCACTTATATACCTTTGAATTTTTACTTCACTTCCTCTAGATTTTTTTAAGTTGTATATATTTCAAGGACAAATGCTAATACATTTCAGTTGCCATAGGTGACACAATCATTTCTTATTTTTTTTTCGAAGCTGGGGATCGAACCCAGGGCCTTGCGCTTGCTAGGCAAGCGCTCTACCACTGAGCCAAATCCCCAACCCCACAATCATTTCAAATATCTGAAAAATGCTTCCTATTTTCTTGTTGCCACTTTAGAACTGTTTCTGTATATTTTCATTTATTCATGTAATATATGTCTATTACTTCTTTCACCTTAGCCAATTCCTGTCAGAACTTCTTCAACCTCCTTATCCACTCACTTTGTCCTACCAACCCAACACAATGTACTTTCTATTAAAAAGGAATACCAAAATCAAACAAACAAACAAACAAAAAAGTCATTGAAAAAGCAGAGTCCACCTTGTGTTGCCAAGCTACACATAAGCAGCGGCAGTTGACTTTGCTTTATATAACAGCTTGGTACAACACTAACGGTCTATTTCACATAGTGTGTGTATTTCAAGGTGAAGTTCTCTCACAGCTGTTCTATGTTTTTCTCTCCCATAAAATACTATATTAGAATTTTCTAGGATGCCCTCTTGACAACACTTCTAGCATTCTTTCCCATTACTTTTTTATCTGAAATTTTATGAGTTTTTAAGTCAAAGTTTGAGATTTGGAATCTTGAGAATGAGGTCCATTACTAACAGAACCATCTGCTGCCACAAAGTCTTTCTTTGGGAGATCCAGTCTGTAATGTCTAGTTAATGTGATACATAAGTTGGTCTTACAATAATCATATTAAAATATAGCCAACGTAAAAAGTAGTGTGTATTAACAATGTGAACTCTTTTAGCATACTACAAAAATGGAACAAAAGGTGTGATAAAAATCTTCTGTCTTAAAATTCATACTCATACAGTTGGCCTGTTTGCTGTTTGCAAGGTCTTTTTCCTCACTACTCAATTCTCAAAACAGTAAAACGTTTCAGTCTCACGGAAATCCTACCATTAACTTTGTGTTTCAGGAATGATTACTACCTGAAGTCAGATAGTCAAGGTCAAATACATGCCAAGAAATAAAACCATTTCACTCCATTTCACCATGTATCCAGAAACACTTGTTGTCAATGCATCATTCCCCTCCAGGAATGGAGAAGCCCAGTTTGGTGTGAATATACAAAAAATTCAGTTCTACAGATTTTATTCAAAAATTTTTAAACAGTAATCAAAAATAAAAAGCACTAAGTAAAATTCAACCTTGTGATTTTATTTTACTTTGTGATATTTTATGTATATGGACATTTGATGCTATGGATGTCTGTGCAACACTTGTGTACCTAGTACCTATGGAAGCCAGAATCAAGTATTAGATTCCCCAGGAATAGCAGTTACAGACAGTCGTGAGCTGCCATGTAGTATGCTCAGGGATTTGAAATAGGGCCCTCTAAGAATAACCAATGCTCTTAATCCTGAAGCCTTCTTTCCAGTTCCAACCAATTGATTCCTTATGTCATTGCAACTTTTTCCATATTATTTTTACAGGAATAAGTTAAACTCCCAAGGACTGCAAACATCTATGCAGATAAAACAAGACCCCTAATTCCTCTTTATGATTAAAATTGAGAGGTAACATAAAGAATCATTAAAAAATTATAGTGTACTGGGTCAACTCTGCTCTTTTACGTTTTTACAAAAGATAAAAGCATAAAACACAGGATATGAGAGAGTGTCTTTGAGCTAGTCCAGAACTCTATCCCATGTAATAAATGTCATTTTCCTCCTCAAGGACAGTCCACCCCAGACCATGACATTTCCAGGTTATACCTGCTTTGCTGCTTTCATCTAAGTCATGGAGATAGGAAACCACAGCTGTGGGACAGACTTCACCTTGGTTGGTCTTTTCCAGTATGGACACATGGACACTTTCCTCTTCACAGTTATCACCCTCCTCTTTGCAGTGGCTCTCATAGGCAACATCACATTGGTCCATCTCATCAGGCTGGACCGAACACTCCACACCCCCATGTACTTCCTCCTCAGCCAGCTCTCCATCATCGACATGATGTACATCTCCACCACTGTGCCCAAGATGGCAGCTAACTTCCTGTCAGACACCAAGACCATTTCCTTTCTGGGATGTGCCATCCAAACATTTGTGTTTCTGACCCTGGGTGGGTCTGAAGCCCTCCTGCTGGGTTTCATGTCCTATGACAGGTACATAGCCATCTGCCAGCCCTTGCACTACCCTGTGCTCATGAGGCTCTATTATCACCAGTGCCTGGAGCAGCAGCTCCATCACTGCATTAGTGCACACAGTGTATGTATTTCAACTTCCATTCTGTGGATCTAGGATTGTTAACCACTTTTTCTGTGAGGTTCCATCTCTCCTGCCACTGGTGTGTGAAGACACATCCCAATATGAGCATACAGTTCTCGTGAGTGGCCTTGTCATTCTGTTGTTACCCTTCCTGGCCATCCTAGCTTCCTATGCTCGGGTGTTGGTTGTTGTATTCCAGATGGGTTCAGGGAAGGGACAGAGTAGAGCAGTGTCCACCTGCTCCTCACACCTGACCGTGGCCAGCCTGTTTTATATCACTGGTCTCTGCACCTACACCCAACCACACACTTTGCATTCTCCTGGGAGGGACAAAGTGGTGGCTGTGATCTACTCAATTGTCACCCCTGTTCTGAACCCATTCATCTACAGCCTGAGGAACAAGGAGGTCATGGGGGCTCTAAAAAGACAAATAGGATGATGGATAGTGACGTGGAATTTTGGGTTGCCTTGTGTACTGATCTATAGGCTGATCTTTACACTCTCTGGGATTATTTTGGCACTGATCTTTTGGTGGAAGACCATCAACTTGTCTTACTGACTGAACAAGAGCATGAACCTTTGCACACACAGTGTCACACTGAGTTGATGGTTTGAATCTGAATGTTGGCTCCTCAGGAGATGGAAGGGCTTTGTCCCTGGACCTGGCATCTCTGACTCCCTGTCAGGATGGGTTGGCTTCCCACAGAGCCTTCTGCCCTGCTGCCAGGCACCATGATTCTCAGCCTGTGGGAATCAATACAAGTGCCTGGTCTACACTTGCCTCCCTCTTGCTCTGGAAGCTCTTTCTGCAGTTTATGTGTACAGGTGTATCTGTATAATTATTTTACATAAATACGACTATTTCATTGGTTTACCATTGTAAGCAAAACAGTTAATTAAGAGTGTATTTCTCTTTTTAAAATGTGACATATTTTAAGGACATTTCTGAAACAAATGGAGAGGGAGCCAACCTAATGCTTGCTTTGATGCTTATGTGACTATTACCACCTGAAAAAGATTTCCAAGCTCTTAAAGGGTTTGGAATCCCATAGGAAGAACAATATCAACCCACCAAATCCCTCTGAGTACCCAGCAACCTGACCACCAGCTAAAAGGTACAAATGGAGGAACCCATGACTCCACTCACAATATATCACAGGACTACATTGTCTGGCATCATAAGGAAAAGAGGCCCTTGGTATTGTTAAGGCTTGATATCCCAGTGTAGGAAAATGCCAGGGTTGGGAGTGGGTGTGTGGGCAGAGAGCACCCTAATAGACAGAGGGGGTTCAGGAATAGTTGGTGGGTTCTGGAGGGGAAGAGAGGAGAGGGGACAACATTTGAAATATAAACACATAAAATATCCAATAAAAAGATATCCAAGTTCTTCTACGATGTTTAAAACTGTCTTCCTAACTCCCTTTCATAATACCATTCCCCAAAATTCACTAATGACCTTATAATAAACATTGTCAATGCATCAGTCTGTCAGTATGCACTCTGTGTCTTTCCATGAACACATTTATATTGGTCTTTCCTGTTTCAATTTATGTTGATGATCCATGATAACTTTTATGATAAGGACATTTAGAGAAACAGAGCCAGAATGCTTCTGTTTTAGAAATCCATAGACAATGTCTCTATTTTGTCCATGGCTAATATACAATAAATTCTGAGAGCAATGGTGTTTCAAGAAATTTTTTAATACATTTTTACGATCAAGATTATATGTATGTGTACCTGTGTATATGTATGTATGTATGTATGTATGTATGTATGTATGTATGTATGTATGTAGCTATGTAGCAGTTCTATGTAGTCTCGGTTGTCCTGGAGCTCCCTATGTGGAACAGAATGGCCTCAAACTCACTGAATCTCCCTTGCCTCTGCCTCCCAAGTACTGCAATAAAAGTTCTGAGCCAGCAGGCACAGATTTTTAAAGAACAATCACTAGCATTTGGTTTTCTTGCAATTTCAAGTCACAGATGCTTTTGAGCAAATATGTGGGTGCTGGGACTCAAACACAGGTCCTGGGGAGGAGTAGTCCATGCTCTTAACTGTTGAGCCAGATTCTAGGGCCCCTGCATTCTCAAAATAATCAATCATTGTCATGTAGTCAAAGAAACAAGAAATGAAAACTTCTATGCAACTAAGAACTGGTGCATAAAATTCTCAGTATTTTAATACTGAGACTTAATTCTCAGTATTAAAATATATATGTTGTGAGCCAAGAGTGGTGGCATGCCATTACTAGCACTGCTGCTCTTCCAGAGGACTTGAGTTCAAATCCTAGCACCCTTGTAAGGTAGCCATAACTCCAGAGTATCTGACGTTTCTGGGCTCCAAACACTAATATGCATATCCACGTCTATACCCACACTTATACATAAATAAAATAATAAAAAATGTTGTGGAATATTTTAGAGATGCCTTCTTGCTTCTCTGTAATTGTTGTCAATAATTAGAGTGATAATTTAATGACACATAGAAACACCTGTTCTGGCACTAATAAAAATGAATTGCATCTATTGTCTATCTGTGGCATCCCATTTCTCTAGCTTGGCTCCCTTTTTTGCCTCACTGGGAGAGGATACACCTAGCCCTGCACAGAGGTTGCATACCACAGTGGGCAGATAACCTGAGTACCTCAACACTCTCAGAGGAGAAGAGGAAGGGAAAGTTGGATGGATTTGTGAAGGGAAGCAAAAGTCTGGATGCAAAATGAATAAATAAATTGGAAAAAGAATTTATTTCACAAGTTGTGTATGCACACAATAGTGTATGTAATTTTATATACATATTTTATACACTGGATATGAATACATACACATCTGTAACAATAATGATAAAAAGAGGCTATTGAAAACAGTAAGTGTGGAATCAGTTTGGAGCAGTAAAGTACAGTAAAAAACAGTAAAATTCTGAAGTGAAAAGGAACGTAGCCAGAGATACACTACAGTGGAGAAAAAACATGCTTGCAAAAGGCATGGATTATTTAACAGAAATCTATGTGTCAGGCACAGGATACCTCCCTAAACTGTCTTAGGATTATATTTCTGTAACAAAACACTGTGTCTGTCATCTGTCACTAGAGAGAAGGCTCAGTGGTTAAGAGCACAATCCATTCTTCCAAAGGATCTGGGTTCAATTTCCAACACAAAATCACAGCTCAAAACTGCCTGTAACTTTATTTGAAAGGAATTTGCACCCTCACACCAATGTAGATAAAGTAAAAAAAAAAAAAAGAAGAATTGCTTCCTCCATGAATGGTTTGCTTTTGCTGTTTAATTTTCTTGCCATTAATGTAATCCATGAACTCACTCTAAACTGAAAGACTGAGGTTGCTAAATGTCCTCAATAATGTCACCTCTGTGTCCCAAGATATGAACACTTAGACAAAAAGAAAGAACCATTATGCTTTAAAAATCCACATATAGGCTCTCTGCTCCCAAACCCCGTGGGAGAGAGCCCTCACCGCCTGGACAGGTTGGCACTCCTGAGACTGCAGAGCTGAAAAGACCACCAACACTGCCCACCACCCTGCCCACATCCCTGGCCCAAGAGGAAACTGTATAAGGCCTCTGGGTTCCCTGGGGGAGGGCCCAGCAGCGGCAGGACCCGATGCATCTGAGACACCACCAGAACCTGAAGGGACCAACCGGATAAACAGTTCTCTGCACCCAAATCCCATGGGAGGGAGAGCTAAACCTTCAGGGAGGCAGACACGCATGGGAAACCAGAAGAGACTGCACTCTGCACACATTACTGATTCCAGAGGAAAACACCCAACGCCATCTGGAACCCTGGTGCACGGGAGCTCCCAGAAAGGGCGGCGCAGATCTTCCTGGTTGCTGCGGCCGCAGAGAGCTCATAAGCAACACTCCATGAGCAAACTTGAGCCTCGGGACCACAGGTAAGACCAACTTTTCTGCTGCAAGCAACCTGCCTGGTGAACTCAAGACACAGACCCACAAGAACAGCTGAAGACCTGTAGAAAGGAAAAACTACACGCCCGAAAGCAGAACACTCTGTCCCCATAACTGACTGAAAGAGAGGAAAACAGGTCTACAGCACTCCTGAAACACAGGCTTATAGGACAGTCTAGCCACTGTGAGAAATAGCAGAACAAAGTAACACTAGAGATAATCTGATGGTGAGAGGCAAGCGCAGGAACCCAAGCAACAGAAACCAAGACTACATGGCATCATCAGAGCCCAATTATCCCACCAAAGCAAACACGGACTATCCAAACACATCAGAAAAGCAAGATCTAGTTTCAAAATCATATTTGATCATGATGCTGGAGGACTTCAAGAAAGACATGAAGAACTCCTTTAGAGAACAAGTAGAAGCCTACAGAGAGGAATCAAAAAATCCCTAAAAGAATTCCAGGAAAACATAAATAAACAAGTAGAAGCCCATAGAGAGGAGTCACAAAAATCCCTGAAAGAATTCCAGGAAAACACAATCAAACAGTTGAAGGAATAAAAAATGGAAATAGAAGCAATCAAGAAAGAACACATGGAAACAACCCTGGATATAGAAAACCAAAAGAAGAGACAAGGAGCTGTAGATATGAGC
>NC_046162.1:39218352-39252989 GCF_011064425.1 Rattus rattus | reverse complement strand
AGAGTTCATCTTGGATTTTTCTTTATGAATATGAAGTGTCCTTTCTTATCTTTTTTGATGACTTTTAGTTGAAAATCAATTTTATTCGATATTAGAATGGCTACTCCAGCTTGCTTCTTCAGACCATTTGCTTGGAAAGTTGTTTTCCAGCCTTTCACTCTGAGGTAGCGTCTATCTTTGCCTCTGAGGTTTGTTTCCTGTAGGCAGCAGAATGCAGGGTCCTCACTGTGTATCCAGTTTGTTAATCTATCTTTTTATTGGAGAATTTAATCCATTGATGTTGAGAGATATTAAGGAATAGTGATTGTTGCTTCCTGTTATATTCGTATTTGGATGTGAGATTATGTTTGTGTCCTTTTCTTGTCTTTGTTTTGTTGCCAAGACGATTAGTTTCTTGCTTTTTCTAGGGTGTAGCTTGCTTCCTTATGTTGGGCTTTGCCATTTCTAATCCTTTGTAGGGCTGGATTTGTAGAAAGATATTGTGCAAATTTGGTTTTGTCATGGAATATCTTGGTTTCTCCATCTATGTTAAATGAGAGTTTTGCTGGATATAGTAACCTGGGCTGGCATTTGTGTTCTCTTAGGGTGTGTAGGACATCTGTCCAGGATATTCTGGCTTCATAGTCTCTGGTGAGAAGTCTGCTGTGATACTGATAGGTCTGCCTTTATATGTTACTTGACCTTTTCCCCTTATTGCTTTTAATATTCTTTCTTTATTTTGTGCGTTTGGTGTTTTGACTATTATGTGACGGGAGGAATTTCTTTTCTGGTCCAATCTATTTGGAGTTCTGTAGGCTTCTTGTATGTTTATGGGCTTCTCTTTCTTTAGGTTAGGGAAGTTTTCTTCTATGATTTTGTTGAAGATATTTACTGGTCCTTTGAGCTGAGAGTCTTCACTCTCTTCTGTACCTGTTATCCTTACGTTTGATCTTCTCATTGAGTCCTGGATTTCCTGTATGTTTTGGACTAGTAGCTTTTTCCATTTTACATTATCTTTGACAGTTGTGTCGATGATTTCTGCTCCTGAGATTCTCTGTTCTATCTCTTGTATTCTGTTGGTTATGCTTGTATCTATGGCTCCTTGTCTCTTCTTTTCTTTTCTATATCCAGGGTTGTCTCCCTTTGTGCTTTCTTTATTGCTTCTATTTCCATTTTTAATTCTTTCAGCTGTTTGATTGTGTTTTCCTGGAATTCTTTCAGGGATTTTTGTGATTCCTCTCTATAGGCTTCTTTTTGTTTATTTATGTTTTCCTGCTTTTCGCTAAGGGAATTCTTTATGTCTTTCTCAAAGTTCTCCATCGTCACGATCGAATGTTATTTAAAGTCAAGATCTTGCTTTTCTTTTGTGTTTGGATATTCAGTGTTTGCTTTGGTGGGTGAATTGGGTTCTGATGATGTCATGTTGTCTTTGTTTCTGTTGCTTGGGTTCCTGCGTTTGCCTCTTACCATCAGGTTGTCTCTGGTGTTACCTTGCTCTGCTATTTCTGACAGTGGCTAGACCCTCCTATAGGCCTGTGTGTCAGGAGTACTGTATACCTGTTTTCCTGTTTTCTTTCAGCCAGTTATGGGAACAGAGTGTTCTGCTTTCAGGCTTGTAGTTGTTCCTGTCTACTGGTCTCACGTGTTCCTGTGGGCATAAGCCCACCAGGCCTGTCACTTGAAGCAGAAAAGTTGGTCTTACCTGTGTCCCGGGGCTGAGGTTGCTCCTGGGGGCCTGCTTTTGAGCTCTCCATGAAGGCATCAACCAGGAGTGCCTGCCCCACCTTTTTTCGGTGCCCCGGTGCACCGGGGTCCAACATGCCGTTAGGCGTTTTCCTCTGGAGTCAGAAATGTGGGCAGAGTGTAGTCTCTTCTGGCTTCCCAGGCGTGTTTGCCCCTCTGAAGGTTTAGATCTCCTTCCCATGGTATATGGGTGCAGGGAGATGTTGTCCAGGTCCCTTCATGTCTGGGCAGTGTCTGGACCACAGGGGACCTGCAGCTTGAATGCCCCTATTTTCCTGTTCCCACAGGCCCTATACAGTTTCCTCTTGGGCCAGGGATGTGGGTAGGGATGAGCAGTATTGGTGTTCTCTCTCACTCTGCAGTCTCAGGAGTGCCCACCTGTCTGGGCAGTGAGCTCTCTCTCCCACGGGGTTTGGGAGCAGGGAGCTGTGGTGATGTCCTTGTTTTTAATTTCTGAATAATATTTCAAATGAACCACATTTTCTGTAATCAATCATTAATTGAGAGACATCTGGGTTATTTCCAGTTTCTGGCTATTATGAATAAAGCTGCTATGAACATAGTGAAGCACTTGTCTTTGGGTTATGATGGAGCATCTTTTGGGTATATGCCCTGGAGAAGTATAGCTCAGTCTTCAGTTAGAACTATTTCAAATTTTGTGATAATCTGCCGCTTGATTTCAAGAGTGGTTGTACAAGTTTGCAATCCCACTAGCAGGGGAGTAGTATTCCTCTTTCTCCACATCGTCACCAGTATGTGCTGTCCCTTTAGTTTTTAGTCTTAGACATTCTGATTGGTGCAAAGTGGAATCTGGGGGCCATTTTGGGTATTTGCAAATTGTTCTGTCTAACTCTCTGAAGAATTGGTTTGACTTGGTGTTTTTTTAACTTTCCCTGTGAGATAATTCCTATTTTTTGTCCCTATTTGCACTATTTTTCCAGATCCTAGGTGTCTTGATGATTGACTGTACATGGTTAACAAAATTGTGATTTTATGCTTGGCTACATGATGTCCCCAAACTAACTTGACGTATACATGTTTGTGTCAAAACATTTAAGTAAGCCTTTCTCAAAAACTTCCTGTGGTTTTAAAAAAAAAAGGTGATTGTGACATGAATGCCTTAGAAAGAGCTCAGGGATTTGTATTTATGAAGACCTTGATCCTGAAGAGCTTTGAGACTTCAAACAGGGGAAATAATAGGAGAATTGAAAGGGATAGAAAGGGGATCCCATGGTTTTATGCATGCATTCTCCATGCACCCTATGAAACAGAAAAGCCTTACATTAGAATGTGTAGCTCTTACCCATTTTGCCAAATTAAAATAAGTAAAAGAACTGCTTTTCAATAAATCAAAGTCTAAAACAAGGATAGAAGGGAGTGCCCTACAGCTAGTCTAGAAATGTATCCTCAAGGACAGTCCTCACTTGGCCATGCCCATTCTAGATTGTACCTGCTTTGATGGTTCCTTCTAAACCATTGAGAAAAAAACTACAGCTGTGGGACAGACTTCACCTTGGTTGGTCTTTTCCAGTATGGACACATGGACACCTTCTTCTTCACTGTCATTGCCTTCCTCTTTGCAGCAACTCTCATAGGGAGCCTCACACTGGTCCATCTCATCAGGCTGGACTGAATATTCCACACCAACATCTGATTGCTTCTGGGTTCCATTTCCCAATCACACAATTCCTCCACTATCTCATTTCCCTTTTCGTCTGAGCAGGTGGGGGACCCCTTGTATATCCTGTCTCCCTGGAACATCAAGTCTCACCAGAGTAGGCTGGACCCTCTTTCCCCTGAGGCCAGACAAGTCAGCATAGTTAGGGGAATGGGATCTCACACACTGACAACAGATGCAAATCATTTTCATTAGTTTCAAGAAGAGGTGTTTCTATGTGATAACTTGAGAGCTGGAAAAGCAAAGTCTGTTCAGAGCAAAAGGGCAAGGGGTGGAAGAGCAAACCTCTTGGATGAGGGAAGGGTGAAAAAGAAGGTATTATCAATGACGTTGCTGAAAATGGATTAAAGAGTCAGCTCTTGAGGGGTTGTTTTAAAAAATGTAGAGAAGATATTATTTGGATAGGGGAAATGTTGCTGTGGGTTCTAGCCCAAGACTGGGCTTTGCGGTGGACATAGGTGGGCTGGACTGTGGAGGCAGTGTGGACAAGTGAGAGCCTGAGACAAGGGTGAGATACGGGGTCAACAGATAGAGATTGCTAATGGAAGCTAGGGGATGAGGGGAACTTAGGCTCATCTAACCTAAGAGGCACAAAAGGTGATCATACTTCCCATGTGGGAGGGTGGAGACAGTGAGCCCTGGTGGAACATGCCACTGGGGGTGGTAGCGGATTTAGCAGGACTTTTGCCAGAACTAGATAAGACAGTGATGGATATGGGAGTTCAAAGAAATTAGAAAGTGTGCAGGCTAACATAAACATTTGATTGCTGAATCATCTCCACACCAGGAGAAAGGTTTGAAGGAAAGAAAATTGTGGCAAAAGTAGACATTAGGTTAATTAGATAATGTACCAATACAGAGAATTGTTAGAAACCACAATTATTTAACCTAGCATTCCTCTCCACTCCCCTTTTTGTGAGTTTTAGAGAGAAGATTTTTGTAGATTCTTTGATGGTTCTTTGAGAGAGAGAGAAAGAGGAAAATAGCCAGCCAATTTGCATAGTACAAGTAGCCCTGTGGTGGGAAGGAACTTTTAAAGAAAGAGTGAAAAGAGTCAAAGTACCAGAGAAAGCAGGCTGAGGCTCTGGCCAGCATCTGAAAGATAGAGGAAAAGAAAACAGGAAATTCATGCCTCTTGGAGTTGAGTCAGAAGGCAGATCCCATAGAGGCCCCTGGCAGGTCTGAAGCATCTTACCCTCTTTTTTTTTTATTTTTTAAAAGTAAAATCTAGATCCTTTGTATTCAAAGTATCTAGTTGAAATGTGTCCTTGACCACCTGGTAGGCTGGGCCAGTCAGGCCTACACTGCTCAGATCCTTCTAGGTCTTGCAGATAAAACACTGTTGCAAGGTATCTACAACTAATCCTTTCTGCTCATCACCATGATCTTGGGACAATGCCATCAGATGACACTGTTGATGTATAAAGGAAGTACACTCCAAGATGGACTTCATCACCATGACAACACATGAGAAAACTTCATGGAGTAAGGACATATTTTGGCCCAGAGTGACAGATGGCAGACACAGTGTTTTGTTACAGATATATAAACTTAAGACAGTTTGAGGAAGGTATCCTATGCCTGACTCTTATATTTCTATTAAATAACCCATGCATTTTGCAAGCATGATTTTTCTTCTCTGTAGGTTATCTCTAGCAAAGTTTGCTTTTGCTTTAAAATTTTACTGTATTTTACTGTACTGTCCTTTACTGCCCCAAACTTCATTCATACTTACTGTGTTCAATAGCCTCCTTTTATCATTATTGTTACAGGTGTGTATATATTCATGTCCAGTATATGAAATATGTATATAAAATTACATACCCTATTGTGTGCATACACAACTTGTGAAATAAATTCATTTTCCCATTTATCTATTCATTTTACATCCAGACTTCTGCTTCCCCTTACAAATCCATCCCACATTCCCTTCCTCTTCTCCTCTGAGAGTGTTGAGGTACCCAGGTTATCTGCCCACTGTGGTGGCAACCTCTATGCAGGGCTAGGTGTATCCAATCCCGTGAGGAAAAAAAGGGAGCCAACTAGGGAAATGGGATACCACAGATAGGCAACAGATGCAGTTCATGTTTACTAGTGCTAGAACAGGTGTTTCTATGTGTTATTAAATGTATCACTCTAATTATTGACACCAATTACAGAGAAGCAACAAGGTTTCTCTAAAATATTCCACAACATTTATTATTATTTTATTTATGTATAAGTGTGGGGAAGACAGAAACCTCAGATACCCTGGAGTTGGAGCTTCAGACAATTGTGAGCTACCTTGCAAGGTTGTTAGGATTTGAACTCAAGTCCTCTGGAATAGCAGCAGTGCTAATAATGGCACGCCACCACTCTTGCCCCCACAACATTTATATTTTCATACTGAGAGTTACTCCTAATGTTACTTACACCAGTACTTAGGTGCATAGAAGTTTTCATTCATTGGTTCTTGGATTACATGATAATGACTTGATTATTTTGAGAATGCAGGGGCCCTAGAAAGCTGGCTCAACAGGTAAGAGCACTGAATGCTCCTCCCCAAGACCTGTGTTTGATTCTCAGCATCCACATATTGGCTCAAAATCATCTATGACTTCAAATTGCAAGAAAACAAAAGCTAGTGACTGTTCTTTAAAAATCAGTACATGCTGGCACAAAACTTTAATCCCAACACTTGGGAGGCTGAGGCAAGAGAAGTTCAGTGAGTTTGAGGTCATTCTGTTCCACATAGGGAGCTCCAGGACAGCCAAGAATACATAGAACACATACATACATACATACATACATACATACATACATACACACACACGTGTACACACAAATATAATCTCGATGTTAAAAAAATATTCGCAAATGTTCTTGAAATAACATTGCTCTCAGAATTTATTTTATATTAGCCATATACAAAATACAGAAATTGTCTATGGATTTCTAATACAGAACCATTCTGGGTCTGTTCCCTAATTGTCCTTATCATAAAAGTTAGCATTGGTCATCAATACAAATTGAAACAGGGAAGGCCAACATAAATGGGTTCATGGAAAGACACAGAGTGCATACTGACAGACAGATCCATTGATAGTGTTTATTACAAAGTCATTAGTGAAATTTTGGGAATCATATTAATAAAGGAAGTCAGGAGGACAGTTTTAAACAGCTTAAAAGAGTTTGCATATCTTTTTATTGGATATTTTATGTATTTAAATTTCAAATATTACCCCCTTTCCTCTCTTCCCCTCCAGAAACCACCAACTATTCCTTAACTACCTGCTTCTATGAGGGCGCTACCCTCCCACATACCCACCCTCAACTCTGGCATTTCCCTACACTAGAGTATCGAGTCTTCACAGGACCAAGGGCCTCTCTTCATTTTCTGTCAGACCATGCACACCTGTGGTACATATGTGAGTGGAGCCATGGGTCCCTTCATGTGTACACTTTAGCTGGTGGTTAGGTTCTTGGGTACTCAGAGGGATAAGGTGGGCTGCTATTGTTGTTCTACCCATGGGTTTGCAAACCCCTTTAAGAGCTTGGACATCTTTTTCAGGTGGTAATAGTCACTAAAGCATCAAAGCAAGCATCAAGTAGGCTCCCTCCCCATTTCTTTCAGAATTGTTCTTAAAATATGTCACATTATAAAAGGACACCCATATTATTAAATAACTCTTTTGACTACAGAGATAAACCAATGAAATAGTCATATTTATGTAAAATAATTATACATATAGAGCTGCAGAAAGAGATTCCAGAGAGAGGTGAGGGTAGACAAGGCACTTGTATTGACTTCCTCAGGCTGAGAATCATGATGTCTGGCATCAGGGAAAAAGTCTCTGTGGAAAGCCAACCCATCCTGCTAGGAAGGCAGAGATGCCAGATCCAGGGACAAAGCCCTTCCATCTCCTGAGGAGCCAACATTCAGATTCAAACCATCAACTCGGTGTGACACTGTGTGTGCAAAGGTTCATGCTCTTGTTCAGTCAGTGAGACAAACAGATGGCCTTCCACCAAAAGATCAGTCCAGAAATCGTCCCAGAGAGTGTCAAGACCAGCCTTTAGATCAGTCCACAGGGCAACCCAAAATCCCACGTCACTATCCATCATCCCATTTGTCTTTTTAGAGCCCCCATGACCTCCTTGTTTCTCAGGCTGTAGATGAACGGGTTCAAAACAGGGGTGACAATTGAGTAGATCACAGCCACCACTTTGTCCCTCCCAGGAGAATGCAAAGTGTGTGGCTGGGTGTAGGTGGAGAGAGTAGTGATGTAGAACAGGCTGGCCACGGTCAAGTGGGAGGAGCAGGTGGACACAGCTCTACTCTGTCCCTTCCCTGAAGCCATCTGGAATACAACAACCAACACCCGAGCATAGGAAGCTAGGATGGCCAGGAAGGGTAACAACAGGATGACAAGGCCACTCACAAGGACTGTATGCTCATATTGGGACGTGTCTTCACACACCAGTGGCAGGAGAGATGGAACCTCACAGAAAAAGTGGTTAACAATCCTAGATCCACAGAATGGAAGCTGAAATACATACAATATGTGTATTAATGCAGTGATGGAGCTGCTGCTCCAGGCACTGGTGATAATAGAGCAGCATATCTTCCTGCTCATGAGCACAGGGTAGTGCAAGGGCTGGCAGATGGCTATGTACCTGTCATAGGACATGAAACCCAGCAGGAGGGCTTCAGACCCACCCAGGGTCAGAAACATAAAGGCTTGGATTGCACATCCCAGAAAGGAAATGGTCTTGGTGTCTGACAGGAAGTTCACTGCCATCTTGGGCACAGTGGTGGAGATGTACATCATGTCGATGATGGAGAGCTGGCTGAGGAGGAAGTACATGGGGGTGTGGAGTATTCGGTCCAGCCTGATTATATGGACCAGTGTGATGTTGCCTATGAGGGCCACTGCAAAGAGGAGGGTGATAACTGTGAAGAGGAAAATGTCCATGTGTCCATACTGGAAAAGACCAACCAAGGTGAAGTCTGTCCCACAGCTGTGGTTTCCTTTCTCCATGACTTAGATGGAATGAGCAAAGCAGGTATAATCTGGAAATGGCATGGTCTGGAGAGGACTGTCCTTGAGGAGGAAAATGACATTTATTACATGGGATAGAGTTCTGGACTAGCTCAAAGACACTCTCTCATATCCTGTGGTTTATGCTTTCATCATTTGTAAAAAGAAATATATTTAGTTATTTATATTTATTCTACTTTTGCACAACAGATAATAGTTACACACTCTAATATAAGATGTATAAATATCTGAGGAACCATATACAGTGCCTGACTTAAACTTTTTCTTCTCCTGGTCATTTCTCAGATTTGAAGAGAAAGCTCTTCCCTCTGAAGGTCTTTGTAAATTACAATATGGAAACAGGAACAAGATTGTTCAAGACAGTCAAATTAAAATGCAAATGACAATTTGTTTATCTGCTTTGTTTTCAAAAATTGTATTCCCCTCAGTAGATTCTCTTCATTGAGGAATTGGAGCCTAGGTCTTTGGCAGGGAAAACATTCTCTGGGTTCTCTCATATTTGTGACTAAGTAAAAGAGCAGAGTTGACCCAATACACTATAATTTTTTAATGATTCTTTATTTTACCTCTCAATTTTAATCTTAAGATGGAATTAAGGATCTTGCTTTATCTGCATAGACATATGCAGTCCTTTGGAGTTTAACTTATTCCTGTAAAAACAACATGGAAACAGTTACAATGACATAAGGAATCAATTGGTTGGAGTTGGAAAGAAGGCATAGGGGTTAAGAGCTTTGGTTATTCATAGAGGGCCCTAGTTCAAGTCCCTGCACGTACATGGCAGCTCACAAATGTCTGTAACTGATATTCCAGGGGAATCTAATACTTGATTCTTGCTTCCATGGGTACTAGATACACAAGTGTTGCACAGACATACATAGCATCAAATGTCTATATACATAAAATAACACAAAGTAAAATAAAATCAAATGGTTGAATTTTACTTAGGGCCTTTTTTTGATTACTGTTCAAACATTTTTAAATAAAATCTGTAGAACTGATTTTTTTTACTTATTTATTTTTATTTTATTTGTTGTATATTCACACCAAACTGGGTTTCTCCATACTTGGAGAATGATGTGTGTATTTGTGTGTGTGTGTGTGTGTGTGTGTGTGTGTGTGTGTGTTTGTATATGTGTGTGTGTGTGTTTGTATATGTGTGTATTTGTGTGTGTGTGTGTTTGTATATGTGTGTGTGTGTGTGTGTGTGTGTGTGTGTGTGTGTGTGTGATTCTGGAGCTCTAACTATAAACATTAGAAATGCTAGCCAAGTGCTGTTGCCATTATTCTGCTTGAAGTCTTTTTACCAGATACAAGGTTTTGTTCTGTGACCCAGACTGGATAGGATCTTGATTTGTCACCTACACTTGTCTTGAACCTGTAATCCTCTTGATTCTTATTCCCCAGTGCTGAGAGGATTGTCCTGTAACACGATGTCATGTGTGCTCTGACCTTGGATGACCAGGAATGTCAGTCAAACTGAGCCCCTCAGCTCCTGTGTGTCCTAAATCTCTGGGGCTGGACAAGCCAAGTTTGACATTCACTTCCCTTCACAAATGAGGACAGAGGTTGGGTGAATGTGTTGAAAATTACCTATTCAGGTTTCTCCACCTCTTAAGAAAAAACACAGCCCACAGCAGCAACAGCAGTGAACCCTGAACTCTCCTCCCTTCCAGAAGCTTTTTGCTTGAGCTTCAGGTCATGGTACATGCAGCATGTTTCAGAAGTAGATCTTTCCCTTGTGTATGCTGGGGTGTCTTGAGAAGCCCAGAGCACCAGGCACACCCCAAGCCCTATCTAACAAATTCTGTCACAATTATCTCTTTAACAGATGAAGGTCTGAAAAACTCATTTACAATTTTTGACCCAATTTTGTGTAGCTGGTTTTTGACACCATGAAGGCAAGCACAATCACAACCCTGTTATGTGCCTACCTCTATCTTTCATGTGTTAAGATTACAGGAGTCCACCATCTCATTCACCTTATGATATAGTGGATCAAACAGAGGCCTGCTGCTTGGCAGGCAAGCACTGAAGCAAATCCCTAGTCTTACATGGATTTCTTGAACTCAGCAGAGAATAAATTAGCTACCTGAAGATTACCATGCAAGAAGTCAACTCATTCTACCTCAATGATTAGTAAATTACAATCAAAATGAATTAAAAACACTGAGAAACACTGTTTAACATTACATTTATAACCATACGAAGTGCATTGCAGGGTCTTGCCCACAGCTCTAGGGTGCTGCTGCAGATCTAACTGCCTGTGAGTTCACAGCTAAGACAGCAGCATGACTTCAGTCACACATCTTCCTGTTCATTTGAGCTTCACTGCTAGTCAATCCCAGACCTTACAGAGAGAGATGAGGTAATGCAGCATTTTTCCTGACCATCACAGACTCAGCAAGGAGTCCACTATCAACCTAATGAGCAGCAGCTTGGGGATGTCCCCACTGCAGCACTGCCTTTTCTCACAGCCTCACTGGGCACACAGGTGTGCACCACTCACCTGCATGTTAATATGAATTTGAAGACAGATGTGTCAGTCATTCTGCCATGGAAAAATTTAACTATGTACAGTAATTCATCAACGCACCCAGGACCTGGGCAAATGGTGCAACTAGAAACATGGAGATAGCAATTATCTCACTGGGAAAGTAAAAAAAAATAGAGTCAATAGTAGAATTAAATGTACCGCATAGTATACAAATATTTGTTATATTTTAGAAATGCAATAGAATCCCCTGCATATCAGGAATATGCTGGACTCTAATTATAGAATAACTTGAGCTTTAAAAACTGAGGTCAAAAGAAGAAAAATACATTTCCATACCCCAAGAAAGAACCCTGTGACTCTGCCAGCTCCTGTTCCTTCAGGGGGAGAATTTGCTAGACTACCACACCTGTGCTCCAGTGTGAGAACATTGAGCCTCAGCTCTCATTCTTAAAACTGTGAGATGGTTACACCCTACAGAGCCTGGGTAACTTGGCTTCACAAACATTCTGAATGCACATAATTTTAAAGCAATATTTAGAACTGATTCTAGCCTGGAATGAGCCAAAATCAGAACATGAGCCAACAAGAAAAGGGTGCAGTGTGCTGTAAAAGGTGATGCCAGTTAGACGTACCTGAACCAGCAGGGTTGGAAAACCTGTGTCTTCTCACCAATTGTCACTCAGTTATCTTCACTTCAGTGCTTCCCTGGCTGCAGGGCTCCTTGTCAGCTGAGAGAATGAGCTGGGAACCAACCTTCTGATCCCTACCCACCTGAGCCTTGCACATGGTAGAGAACAATGGACACCTTTCTCTAGATGTCTAAGGATACAGGCCTTTGGTAGATTCCTAGCATATCAGACTCAATTTTAAAACAGCTGAGGTCTATACATCCACTTTGTTGCAGAAAGTCTTCTGTCTAGGATGATTACTATGAAACACATCTGCAAAGCTTACTTCTAAGAGTTAACCCCCACTGAGACAAGGTTAACAAATAGTACACTTATGCTTTTCTCAATGATTGTATAATTAAATTAAGATATTTGTGATGACTTTACTTGTCATCAAAAGGAAAGTGATGTGTTCTGAGAAAATACTTCACTGGAGTCAACTCTTCTGATGTCAAAAGTCTACACAATCATGGCCTCTAATCTCAACCATATTTTAGGAACTATGTCTATGTTAGGAATTTGAAAGTTTTTATTTTCACCTTATATAAACAGACTTCATCCAGCACTAAAATCTTGAGTGGAAAGTACCATTGAAATAAAAACACTGTCACTTTTCTCAGCTTGTAAATGCTTTGAATCTCTCCAAGGATCTGGCTACGTGATGAAGGTTGGGACTCATGGGGTTCTGTATTATTCCTTCTGGGAAAACTAATCTCCCATCCACAATTAAACACTGTGTACAGAACATGTGCTTCATTAGAGCTGGAGTCTATATTTCATTTCAGAAAAGAATTTGAATTAGAGTTCAGAATCGATGCTCAAAATTTTTGTTCAAATTACTAACAATCACAATTGAACGTTTGAGAACTCTGGTTCTAATGTTCATGTGGGATACACACAGTTGCTCATAAGCAATGAACTGAAATATATAGATAACCCAAAGCAATTGTATTATATTTAAGGAGTCGAATAACCCAGGCTTTGGTATCTTCTAGTATTCCCTCTATCCCTGAAAACCATCTTGATAATTGAAGTAGACTCAATCTTCCCAGAGTACCTGGAGCTGATATTTCATTGTATCCAATGGAGAATGAACTGTCTGCTTTCTAAGTGCCAATTTCATCTCCCCCTGTTGCAATCAAGTTATTAAATTGAATGGACTTGCAGGACGATTGAATGGGATTAATGTTCTTGCACACTGAGGTGGCATCAGTGACCATTACTCATGTGGAAAATGAGAAGAAGCAGGTGCATGGACTGAGTGACAACTGGTTTTGGAATCCAGAGAAAGCCTATGTGGATTCAGCATCATAGGACAGCTGAGTCCTAGGTTCCCAGCAAAGGCAATATTCAACACTTTACAACAGTGCCTGTGGCAGGAACATTCATTTTCAGTGAATGCTAACCAAGAGTTTGAGTAGGAAATTATGCTGAAGGTACATCTAGAATGTGGAAAAAAAAAACCTATAGATAGTTTCGGATCTTAAGAAGTAGAAAACAAAGTCCAGTATATTTTGAGGAGTCACTTAATCCATGTTAGAGGTCCTAAGGATATCATAGGGGCCTGGTGATTGTACAGATGACAATATTCAGTAACAAAACCATAGACTGGTGAGGTGGCTCAGCATAGTGAAGTCATTCATGAGGATGAACACTGGAGTCTTAGCACGCGTGTCCCACACCTGGCATCCTGTTCACACCTGTATCCCAGATCCTAGCTGTGAGAGATAGGAGGATGACTGGTGCTTGCAAGGGTACTGTGTATTGAGAAAACATGATGCAGGTTCAGGGAAACTCTACCCCAAGGAGGCTGTACCTATTCTCTCTGTATTCTATATATTCCTTACAGTTCTAGCTAGAGCAAGAAGACAACAAAAAGATATCAAGGGGATACAAATTGGAAAGGAAGAAGTAGTCTAGGTATCACTACTTACAGATGCTATCATGGTATACATGAGTGATCCGCAAAATTCTACTGGAGAAATCCTACTGCTGTTAAACAACTTCATCAAAGTGACTGGATATAAAATCAACTCAAAGACATCAGTTGCTCTCCTATTCAAAGGACAAATGAGCACTGGCTGAAACTTACTAAAGCCTGGGATATTGAACTCATAAAGTATCATAGAGTGGCTTTGGGTTTTCTATACATTTCAGTTCATTGCTTATGAGAAACTGTGTGTATCTCACATGAACATCAGAACCAGAGTTTTCAAACTTCCAATTGTAACTGTTACTAATTCAAAGAAAATTTGAGCATTAATTCTGAACTCTATTTTAAATGCTTTTCTGAAATGGAAGAATGCAGAGACAAGCTCTAATGTAGCACATGTTCTGTACACAGTGTGTTGAATGTGGATAAGAGACTAGATTTTCCAGAGGGACTGAGGTAGAACCCATGTGAGTACCACCATTCATCAGGAAGGCAGATCCTTGGTGACATTCTAAGCATTTGTCAGGATGGGAAAAATGACAGTATTTTTATTTCAAATCTGCTTTCCACTCAAGTTTGTAGTGCTGACTGAAGATCTGTTTATATAAGGCAAAAGCAACAACTTTCAAATTCATAGGTTAGGCATAGTTGCTAAAATAGGGATTAGATTCGTGGCCATGGGAGTGTAGCCTTTCTACATCAGATGACCTGGCTTGAGTGGATTCATTAGTAAGAGCACATCACTTTCCTTTTTAAGTGTTTGTTACAAAATGATCACAAATATCATAATTTCATTTAAAAGGTCAGCCAGGAAGGTGTAGCTGAACTACCTAGTAACTGTTTCTCAGTGGGGTTGACCTGTCCGGCAGTTAGGGTTTGCAGGTCTGTTTCCCTGTAAAGTTTCTACAAAGAAGATTTATCTATAGCATATAGACTGTATAGACCACAGTCACTATTGAATGGGCTATCCTAGGATATGACACAAACCCCATATCCCTAGACATTTGGAGGAAAGTACCCATCTTTTTTCTGCCATGTGCAAGGAAGGCTCAGGTGGGTGGGGAACAGAAGGTCAGTTCCCAGTTCATTCCTTCCGCTGACAAGGAACCCTGAAGCCACTCAAGATTGAAGTGAAGCAGAACTGAGTGAGAATTGATGAGAAGACACAAGTTGTCCCATGCTTCTGGTTCAGGTACGTCTAACTGGCATCACCTTCTTCATCACATTGTATCCTTTTCCTGTTGGCTCATGTTCTGATTTTGTTCATTCCAGGCTAGAATCATTTCTAGATCATCACTTTAAAAAGAAGTGCATTTTAAAATGTATGCAGCCAAGTTACTCAGGCTGTGCAGAGTGTAACCATCTCACAGTTTTAGGAATGAGATGTTCCTGCATGGGAACACAGGTATGGTAGTCTAGCAAATTCTTCCCATGAAGGTGCAGGTCCTGGCAGAGCCACAGGGTTCTCTCTTGGGGTGTAGAAACACATCTTCCTTGCTTTGACCTCTTTTTAAAATGAAAGTTATTGTATAATTATATTCCACTGTCTTCTAATATGCTCAAGTTTCAAATGCATTTCTAAAATACAATAAATATTTGTATATTACGTGGTACATTTAATTCTACTGTTGACTTGATTTTTTTTTAACTTTGTGAGACAATTCCTATTTTCATGTCCTTAGTTGAACTGTTTTTTCAGATGCTAGGTGTCTTGATGATTAATTGTACATGGTTAACAAAATTGTGATTACATGCTTGGCTACATGGTGTCCCCAAACTAACTTGAACTATACATGCTTGTATCAAAACATTTAACTAAGCCTTTCTCAAGAACTTCCTGTGGTTAAAATAAAGGTGATTGTGACATGATCACTTTAGAAAGAGCTCAGGGATTTGTATTTATGACGACCTTGATACTGAAGAGTTTGCAGACATCAAACAGGGGATATAGCCAGGAGAACTGAAAGGGATAAAGAAGGGGATCCCATGGTTTTATTCATGCATTCTCCATGCACCCTATGAAACAGAAAAGTCTTACATTAGAATGTGTAGCTCTTACCCATTTTGCCAAATTAAAATAAATAAGTAAAAGAACTGTCTTTCAATAGATGAAAGTCTAAAACAAGGATAGAAGAGAGTGCCCTACAGCTAGCCCAGAAATGTGTCCTCAAGTATAGTCCTCTCCTGGCCATGCCCATTCTATTCTACCTGCTTGGATGGTTTTCTTTAAGCCATGGAGATGAAACCACAGCTGTGGAACAGACTTCACCTTGGTTGGTCTTTTTCAGTACAGACACACGGATACCTTCCTCTTCACAGTTATCACCCTCCTCTCAGCACGGGCTCTCATAGACAACCTCATGCTGGTCCATCTCATCAGGCTGGAGTGAACATGACCATCTCATGGCTTCCAGGTCCCATTTCCCAATCACACAATTCCTCCACTATTTCCTTTCCCCCTTTCCTCTGACCAGGCAGGGGATCCCTTGCATATCCCCTCACCCTGGAACATCAAGTCTCACCAGAGCAGGGTGGATCCTCTTTCCCCTGAGGCCAGACAAGTCAGCACAGTTAGGGGAATGGGATCCCACACTGACAACAGATGCAAACCATTTTCATTTTGCCAAGAAGAGGTGTTTCTATGTGTCCTCAAAATTATCACTCTAATTATTGACACCAATTACAAGGAATCTCTAAATATTTCATATCATATATTATTATTGTTATCATTATTATGTATAAGTGGGTGTGGATGTGGATATAGGAATATAAGCATTCCTTGAGGCCACAGGCCTCACGTTCCCTGGAGATTGAGTCACAGACAGTTGTGAGCTAACTTTCAAAAGTGCTGGGATGCGAATTCAATTCCTCTGGAAGAGCAGCCAGTGCTATTAACAGCTACACCATCACTCTAGCCCCACAACATCTATTTTAATTCTCAGTATACAAGTAACTTGTCATGTTACTTACACCAGTACATAGGTGAAGACAAGTTTTCCTTTATTCAATTTTGGCTACATGACAATGCTTGGACCATTCTAAGAATGCAAGGGCTCTAGAAAGCTGGATCAATACTAAGAGTACTGACTGCTCCTTCAGAGGACCCAGGTTTGATTCCCAGCATCTTCATGGTGGCTCACAATCATCTGTAAATTTAAATTAAAACAAAACAATTGATTGTTTTTTAAAATCTATGCATGCTAGCACACAACTTTATTTCCCCAAATAGTCTGAGACCATTCTGGTCCACATAGGAAGCTCCAGTATAGTCAGGATACATACAGGAAATTTGCTTGAAATAACATTATTGCTGTTGGCAATTATTTTATATTATTTTATATGTGGATTTTTAAAGCATAATGGTTCTATGTCTTTTTGTCTAAGTGTTCATATCTTGGGACACAGAGGTGACATTATTGAGGACATTTAGCAACCTCAGTCTTTCAGTTTAGAGTGAGTTCGTGGATTACATTAATGGCAAGAAAATTAAACAGCAAAAGCAAGCTGTTCATGGAGGATGCAATTCTTCTTTTTTTACTTTAATTTTATCTGCATTGGTGTGAGGGTGCAAATTCCTTTCTAATAAAGTTACAGGTAGTTGTGTGCTGTAATTGTGTGTTGGAAATTGAACCCAGATCCTTTGGAAGAATGGATTGTGCTCTTAACCACTGAGCCTTCTCTCTAGTGACAGACGACAGACACAGTGTTTTGTTACAGAAATATAAACCTAAGACAGTTTGAAGGAGGTATCCTATGCCTGACTCAAAATTATCACTCTAATTATTGACACCAATTACAAGGAATCTCTAAATATTTCATATCATGTATTATTATTGTTATCATTATTATGTATAAGTGGGTGTGGATGTGGATATAGGAATATAAGCATTCCTTGAGGCCCACCTCAGTGGCTCAGTTAGCCTTGCTTGGCATTCAGCAATGTATACAGTACTTTGGCATCCCGCCAAAGGATTCGATAGTTCCCTATAATGTAAAGCAGCTGGAAGTGTTGTCAGCCTCAATAGACGATTGGGCTATTGTGAGGTGCAGTTTTCAGGGCAACTTTGATAATCACTTTCCCAAAGATCCAATCCTACAACTGCCTACAGCTCATCCTGTGATTTTTCCTCATATTACTTCAAAAAATCCTTTACCGGATGCTCCGCTTATCTTTACAGATGTCTCCAAGAGAGGACAGGGAGCATAGTTGGTGGCAGGGTCTTTACCAGTTACCATACAATTTCCCCCTGTATCACCCCAAGTTATTGAGTTACAAATTGTGATTAAGGTGTTTGAATTATTTCCAGGCCCTTTTAATTTGATTTCTGATAGCCAATATGTTGTTAATATGTTACTCTGTTTGGAAGTGGTGGGCAAAGTTAATTTAAAATCTACCATTGGAAATTTAGTTGTTACCTTACGTGATTTAATTTTAAAGAGATTCTCACCCTTTTTTGTACAACACATTCATGCTCATACTGGATTGCCTGGACCCCTGGCTGAGGGGAATGATATTGTAGATAAAGCCTCTAGGGCATGCATGACCTTCTTCATTGCTTCACCTGTTACATTGGCCTGAGATTTTCATTCACATTTTCATGATAACTCCAAGACCTTGTTCTCCCGATTTAAATTTTCTTGTGCAGAGGAGAGAGAAATTGTAAAAATGTGCCAAAAATGTGCCCCATTATTGCCTCAGATTGGGGTTGGGGTCAATCCACGTGGGTTGCACCCTCTACACCTATGGCAAATGGATGTTACCCACTTTCCAGAATTTGGAAAGTTAAAATATCTTCATGTTTCCATCCATACAGCTTCTGGAGTTGTTTTTGCCTCTCTACATATAGGAGAGAAGGCATGTCATGTGATTGCACATTGCTTTGAATCTTGGGTGCCTGGGGGCAGCCTAAAGAATTGGGAACTGATAATGGGCCGGCCTATACTTCTGCTTCTTTTGTGTCCTTTTGTAAAATGATGGGTATTCGATTGACTCATGGATTGCCCTACAACCCTCAGGGGCAGGGCATTATTGAACAAGCCCATTGCACCCTAAAGGAATACTTAATTAAACAAAAGGGGGGAATTGCCTCTACTGGCTCCACCCCTAGGGAAAGATTAGCCATTGCCCTTTTTACCTTGAATTTTTTGAATGAGGACAAACATGGGCAGGCCGCAGCCGAGCGTCACAGCAACCCTGATGCTTCTTCAAAAGGCATGGTCATGTGGAAGGACGTCCTAACTGGTATTGGCAATGCCCTGATCCAGTGTTGGTTTGGGTGAGAGGGTCTGTTTGTGTGTTTCCCCAGGATCATCATCAGCCACTGTGGGTCCCGGAGAGGCTGACCAGAGCAGTCCAAGATGAACGGAAGGAGGATACTATGGATGTTCCTAGTGTTGCTGATGCTTCCTGCGGTGATGGCTGAAGACCTACGCTGGGGCTTTTATCCGTGTTTCCCAAGCCCCTGCCACTGACACATTTGGCACAAGTGTTCCCCTGATTTTTTCCCTCTAATTCTTCGCTAAGGCTACCCTTTCTACCCTGGGATGGGAATATAGTGCCTATAAATGATTTGATGCGGCTTTAGTTAGAAGGATTGCTATGCTCTCAGATGATCTCTAATACTTCTCAGAATAGTGATTGCATTCAATTGTATAATCAGTCAGCAGCATGGCTTGATATGCCAATTAATATTACTACCAGAGCTAATGCCACATGGACTCAAGGAGCATGGCCTGCCATGATTTTCAAAGGCAATGCTAGCATAGCTTCTCAACCTAGATGGGCTCCCTTTTGCAAGGGTACCCGTGATTCCCTTCCACCTTGGACTGGGTTTCAGGTGAGAAAGGCAGCTTGGGCTGTAAAGAATTATTTTACTTTTTCTCCTTATATTAGCACAGGCCATAATAGCTCATTTTCAGGATATAATTGGATTTATCAAAATCCAGCTCAGGCAGTAGCTACTAATCCTTTTGATGTGTGGTTGTTGTGTTGGGTGAATGGCAGTTGCACAGATCTTTCCACTCTGAGTATGCTGATGGGAGGGGGTTGGGGTAATGCAAGCTTTCATTGGAATGGGTCTATAGGGTTTGAGACCTCTGTATTTCAATGTGCTGGAGGGCAAAATGTTACATTTAAGGCTATGCCTGTCTGTATGTGACCTCCTTTTGTGTTTATTATTTATAATGGTAGTTACGATGATAAGACTTTAAATTGTAGTAATGGTAATTGTTATTATAGCATGTGTTGGAATGTATCTGCATATTCTTTGGCTGTTGTGACTAGGATGCCTCGCTTTGTACCCTGGCCTGTTTAGGCTCCATCTGCTATTACTTTGTTTAGGCCAAAAAGGGATTTTGGCATTACTGCAGCCATTGTTACTGCTATAGCAGTTTCTGCTGCCACAGATACTGCTGCGGCCATATCCCTTACCTCTGTAGTACAGACTGCGGCAGCTGTAAATAACTTATCCACAGGTGTTGCAGAAGCTTTGGATGTTCAGGGTAATATTAATAGTCAGTTGAAAGAGGTAATTTTGCTGCTGTATCAAAGGGTCGATTTGCTCCAGGAACAAGCGGATATTATGATGGAGTTAATGCAACTGGTTTGTGAGTGGAAATATTCAGGACTGTGTGTCACCTCCATACCATTTGTGAATGTCAGTTGTGCTGCTCAGTTATCCTGTAATATATCTCAGTATTTTACAGGAAATTGGTCTCAACATTTTGATGGACTAGTTCGGGAATTGAGACAATCCATCGTCCATATCAACTCCACCCAAGTGGACGTGTCCTTAGCTGGAGGACTGGCCGATTGGATCGCTGCTGCTGCCTCATGGCTGAAAGAATGGGCTGCTGGACTTGCTGGACTTGCCCTATGCCTGATTTTTATTAGCATCCTGGCCTTTTGGTGCATGTGCCGTATACATGGGTTCTGCCATCAGCACAGAACTCAAGCCTTAATGATACAGGACTTGCAGTGGTGGAGATGGGACAGTCTCCTCAAGTGTGGCTTGGCATGCTAGAGAAGTAGTCAATGACGGATAAGACTCCCTGGGCATGTCACCAACCTAAGACAGGGATCAAACCTAAGCTGTTTGTCTCCTGATGACGGGTAAGGGGCATTGCTATAGGGGGCAACCTAAGACAGGCATTCTCTCTTCCAAAAACATAAAGAAGGGGGAGATGAGGAGAGTGGGTGTGGTGGCAGTCCCAAGATGGCGCCCAGGACTGCAGCTAAGTCTCATGACTAGCACCTGACTTCCTCACACACCCAAAACTAGCCACGTCCATTGTGAGAGCTGCACAGGTGCACCATGATGCAAGATCAGGCCATGTGACATGGACCTATGAACTGAGATTATGCAGACTGGACTGACGAGGCAGAGTTGAGGGAGGATATAAGGGAGTGTGCTCGGGGCTGAGGAGGAAAGAAAGAAAAAGAAGAAGGAAAAGAAAAAGAAAAAGAAAAATTCCTGCTTGCATGCTGTAAGGTTCCTGAATAAACTGCTTTGAGAAGAACGCTGTGTCATCGCTCTTTTCTGCGGGTCGGAAACAGAAGCGACACCTCATGTTTTTTACACCAGTTCTTAGTTGCATAGAAGTTTTCATTCATTGTTTCTTTGACTACATGACAATGATTGATTATTTTGAGAATGCAGGGGCCCTAGAAAGCTGGCTCAATAGTTAAGAGCACTGATGGCTCCTCCCCAGGACCTGTGTTTGAGTCCCAGCATCCACATATTGGCTCAAAAGCATCTGTGACTTCAAATTGCATGAAAACCAAAAGCTAGTGATTGTTCTTTAAAAATCTGTGCCTGCTGGCTCAGAACTTTAGTCCCAACACTTGGGAGGCAGTGGCAAGAGAGGTTCAGGGAGTTTGAGGCCATTCTGTTCCACATAGGGAGCTCCAGGATAGCCAAGACTACATAGAAGCAATACATACATACATACATACATACATACACAATACCCACACATATAAAGTTGATCTAAAAAGATATTCACAAAATTTCTTGAAATAACATTGCTCTCGGAATTTATTGTATATTAGCCATGGACCACATAAGACACTGTCTGTGCATTTCTAAAGCAGAACTATTCTGGGTCTGTTTATCTAAATGCCCTTATTATAAAAGTTAGCATGGGTCGTCAACATAAATTGAAACATCGAAGACCAACATAAATGTGTTCATGGAAAGACACAGGGTGCATAATGACAGACCGATATATTGACAATGTTTAGTACAAAGTCAATAGTGAATTTTTGGGAATCGTATTAATAAAGGGAGTCAGGAAGACAGTTTTAAACAGCTTAAAAGAGCTTGAATATCTTTTTATTGGATATTTTATGTATTTATATTTCAAATATTATACCCTTGCCTCTCTTCCCCTCCAGAACCCCCCAACTCTTCCTGAACCACTTGTATCTATGAGGGTACTCGCTGCCCACACACCCACTCCCAACCCTGGCATTTCTCTACACCTGAGTATTGAGGCTTCACAGGACCAAGGGCCTCTCTTCCTTTTTTTGCCAGACAATGCCATCCTGTGGTAAATATATGAGTGGAGCCATGGATCCCATCATGTGTACCTTTTAGCTGGTGGATAGGCTCTTGGGTACTCAGAGGGACAAGGTAGGTTGATATTGTTGTTTTTCTTATTGGGTTTCAAACCCCTTTAAGAGCTTGGAAATCTTTTTCAGGTGACAATAGTCACATTATCATCAAAGCAAGCATTAAGTTGACTCCCGCTCCATTTCTTTCAGAATTCATTTCCATTTCTTCAAATATGTCACATTATAAAAGGAGACACATACTATTAAATAACTCTTTTGGCTACAAAGATAAACCAATGAAATAGTGATATTCATGTAAAATATCTACACATATACAGCTGTACTTATAAACTGCAGAAAGAGCTTCCAGATCAGAGGGAAATGAGTGTAGACCAGGCACTTGTATTGACTTACACAGGCTGAGAATCATGGTGCCTGGCAGCAGGGCAGAAGCCTCTGTGGAAAGCCAACCCATCCTGATAGGAAGTCAAAGATGCCAGATCCACAGACAAAGCCCTTCCATCTCCTGAGGAGCCAACATTCAGATTCAAACCATCAACTCAGTGTGACACTGTGTGTGCAAAGGTTCATGCTCTTGTTCAGTCAGTGAGACAAACAGATGGCCTTCCACCAAAAGATCAGTCTCAAAATAATCCCAGAGAGTGTAAAGACCAGCCTATAGATCAATCCAGAGGGCAACCCAAAATCCCATGTCAGTATCTATCATCCCATTTGTCTTTTTAGAGCCCCCATGACCTCCTTGTTTCTCAGGCTGTAGATGAACGGGTTCAAAACAGGGGTGACAATTGAGTAGATCACAGCTACCACTTTGTCCCTCCCAGGAGAATGCAATGTGTGTGGTTGGGTGTAGGTGCAGAGAGTAGTGACATAGAACAGGCTGGCCACAGTCAGGTGGGAAGAGCAGGTGGACACTGCTCTACTCTGTCCCTTCCCTGAATCCATCTGGAATACAACAACCAACACCCGAGCATAGGAAGCTAGGATGGCCAAGAAGGGTAATAACAGAATGACAAGGCCACTCATGAGGACTGTATGCTCATATTGGGATGTGTCTTCACACACCAATGGCAGAAGAGATGGAATCTCACAGAAAAAGTGGTTAATAATCTTAGATTCACAGAATGGAAGTTGAAATAAATAGATTATGTGCATTAATGCAGTGATGGAGCTTCTACTCCATGTACTGGTGACAATAGAGCAGCAGATCTTCCTGCTCATGAGCACAGGGTAGTGCAAGGGCTGGCAGATGGCTATGTACCTGTCATAGGACATGAAACCCAGCAGGAGGGCTTCAGACCCACCCAGGGTCAGAAACAAAAAGGTTTGGATGGCACATCCCAGAAAAGAAATGGTCTTGGTGTCTGACAAGAAGTTCACTGCCATCTTGGACACAGTGGTGGAGATGTACATCATGTCGATGATGGAGAGCTGGCTGAGGAGGAAGTACATGGGGGTGTGGAGTATTCGGTCCAGCCTGATGAGGTGGACCAGTGTGATGTTCCCCATGAGAGCCACTGCAAAGAGGAGGGTGATGATTGTAAAGAGGAAAGTGTCCATGTGTCCATACTGGAAAAGACCAACCAAGGTGAAGTCTGTCCCACAGCTATGGTTTCCTGTCCCCATGACTTAGATGGAATGAGCAAAGCAGGTATAATCTGGAAATGTCATGGTCTGGAGAGGACTGTCCTTGAGGAGGAAAATGACATTTATTACATGGAATAAAGTCTCATATCCTGTGTTTTATGCTTTCATCGTTTGTAAAAACTAGCATTTCAGTTATTTATATTTGTTCTACTTTTGCACAACAGATAATAGTTACACACTCTAATGAAATACTTTTAAATTTCAATGGTCAATTTCAATCCCCTTTCCTTCTCCTGGTCATTTCTCAGGTTTGAAGTGAAAGCTCTTCCTTCTCAAGGTCTTTATGAACTACAATAAGGTTTTTCAAGACAGCAATATTAAAGTGCAAATGGCAATTTGTTTATCTGCTTTGTTTTCAAAAATTTACTTCCCCTCAGTAGATTCTCTTCATTGGAACCTATGTCTTGTCAGGGAAAACATTCTCTAAGTTCTCTCACATTTGTGACTACGTAAATAGAGCAGAGTTGATCCAATGCACTATAATTTTTAATGATTCTTTATTTTACCCCTCAATTTTAAATATAAAGCAGAATTAAGGGTCTTGTTTTATCTGCCTAGATGTTTGCAGTCCTGGAATTTTAACTTATTCCTGTAAATAATTCATGGAAATAGTTACAATGACATAAGGGATCAATTGGGTGAATTTAGAAAGAAGGCTTTGGGATTAAGAGCATTGGTTATTCATAGGGGGCCCTATTTCAAGTCCCTGCACGCTGTTCCAGGGGAATCTAATACTTGATTCTGTCTTCCATGGGTACTATACTAGATACACAAGTGTTGCACAGACATACATAGCATCAAATGTCTGTATACATAAAATAACACAAAATAAAATCAAATTAGTGCCTTTTATTTTTGATTACTGTTCAAACACTTTTAAATAAAATCTGTAGAATTGAAATTTTTGTTGTATATTCACACCAAACTGGGCTTCTCCATACTCTGGAGGGGAATGATGCCTTGACTACAAGTATTTCTAGGTACTTGGTGAAATGGTGAGAAATAGTTTTATTTCTTGGCATGTATTTGACCTGGACTATTTGACTTCAGGCAGTAATCATTCCTGAATCACAAAGGTAATGGTAGGATTTCCATGAAACTGAAATTTCCATTTTACTGTTTTGAGAATTGGGTAGTGAGGAAAAAGACCTTGCAAACAGCAAACAGGCCAACTCTATGAGTTAGAATTATAAAAACAGAAGAATTTTATCACACCTTTTGTTCCATTTTGTAGTATCCTAAGAGAGCTCACATTGTTAATACACACCACTTTTTTACATTGGCTATATTTTAATATGATTATTGTAAGACCAACTTATGTATCACATTAACTAGACACTACAGTCTGGATCTCACATAGAAAGACTTTGTGGCAGCAGATGGTTCTGTTAGTAATGGACCTCATTCTCAAGATTCCAAATCTCAAACTTTGACTTAAAAACTCATAAAATTTCAGATAAAAAAGTCATGGGAAAGGATGCTAAAAGTGTTGTCAAGAGGGCATCCTAGAAAATTCTAATATAGTATTTTATGGGAGAGAAAAAATAGAATAACTGTGAGAGAACTTCACCTTGAAATACACATACTATGTGAAATAGATTAGTGTTGTACCAAGATGTTATATAAAGCAAAGTCAACTGCCACTGCTTAGGTGTAGCTCGGCAACACAAGGTGGACTCTGCTTGTTCAATGACTTTTTTTGTTTGTTTGTTTGATTTTGGTTTTCCTTTTTAGTAGAAAGTTCATTGTGTTGGGTTGGTAGGACAAAGTTGAGTGGATAGGAAGGTTGAAGTTCTGACAGGGGTTGGCTAAAGTGAAAGAAATAATAGAAGTATATTACATGAATAAATGAAAACAGACAGAAGGTTCCAAAGGGCAACAAGAAAATGGGAAGCATTTTTCAGATATTTGAAATGATACTGCCATCCATGGCAACTGCAATATATTAGCACTTTTCCTTGAAAGATATACAATTGAAAAAATCTAGGTAAATGAAGTAAATATTAAATGCTCCAGTATGTTCCTAGCACCATTATTTATAATAGCCGGAAGGTGGAAACAACACAGATGTCCTTCAACGGAGGAGTTGAAAGAAAATGTGGCACATTTACACAATGGAGTACTACTCAGCTATTAAAAACAATGACTACATGAAATTATTAGGCAAATGGATGAAACTAGAAAATATCACCCTGAGTGAGGTAACCCAGTCACAAAAGAATACACATGGTGTGCACTCACTGATAAGTGGGTATTAGCCCAAAAGCTTGGAATAACTAAAAAAAAATCGCAGGTAATATGAAGCTTAAGAAGAAGGAAGACCAAAATGTGGATGCTTCATTCCTTCTTAGAAGGGAGAACACAAATACTCATGAGACAAATACAGGAACAAAGAGTGGCACAGGAACTGAAGAAAGGGTCATCCAGAGACTGCTCCACCTGGGAATTTGTCCCATGTGCCGCCACCAAACCCAGTCACTATTGCTGTTGCCCCGAAGTACTTGCTGACAGGATCCAGATATAGGTGTCCCCTGAGAGCCTCTGCCAGAGCCCTACTGATACAGGTGAGGATGCTTGCCGCTAACCATTGGACTGAACAAGGGGACCCTAACAGAGAAGTTAGAGAAAAGTCTGAAGTAGATGAAAGAGTTTTTGCAACACCATAGGAAGAACAAAGGTATCAACCAACCAGACCCCACTAGAGCTCCCAGGGACTAAACCATCAACCATTGAGTGCACTGAAAGATCCCTTGACTCCAGCCATATATGTAGTTGAGGGTGGAATTGTCCAGCAACATTGGGAGGAAAAAGCCTTGATCCTGTGAAGTCTCATTTCTCCAATGTAGGGGAATGCCATGGCGTTGGGGTGAGAGTGGGTGGGTGAGCCTGGGACTGTCCTCATGGAGGCAGGGGAAGGGGAATAACACTTAAATGTAAATACATAAAATATCCAAGAAAATTAAAATAAAAATACTATTAAAAAGATATATATGTGAGTGTATATGTGTGTGTGTTCATGTGCGTGAGTGTATATGTATTTGTTTGTTTGTTTGTGTGTGTGTGTGTGTGTGTGTGTGTGTGTGTGTGTGTGTTCATGCTGCTCCTGCTGAAGCAGAATGTCTTTTGTCTTTAGAGGTGGAGAAACCTGCTGAGGTAATGGTCAAACACTCAGCAAATTTCTTTGCTCATTTGTGGTGAAGGGAAACGATGGCAAACATTGTCATCATTTCATGAAATCATCAAGAAGAAATTATGATGATCATATATTCATATTTATACTGGAATTTTTTTCTTCATGGAGGTGGATTATTTGTCTTAGCTTTTAATACCTTGGTGACTGAAAGTTCCATGTTTCTAATAAGCACTTGGAAACATTTCCTGAGTCCATGATTCTAAGACAAAATGAATCTGCTATGTATGTAATATCTATCTATCTATCTATCTATCTATCTATCTATCTATCTATCCATCTATCTATCAATATAGTGTGTATGTGTGTTTGTGAGTGTGTGTGTGAGTGTATGTGTGTTTGTGTGTGTGTTTCTGTAGTTCTAGCTACAAACATTAGAAATGCCTAGCCAAGTGCTATGCCACTATTCTGCTTGAAATCTTTTTATTAAGTACAAGGTTTTATTCTGTGACCCAGACTAGATAGGACCTACACTTATCTTGAATCTGTAATTCTCTTGCCTCTTATACCCACGTGCTGAGATGATTATCCTGCAACATGATGTCATGTGTGCTCTGACCTTGGATGATCAGGAATGTCAGTCAAACTGAGCCCCTCAGAAACTGTGTCTTCTAAATCTCTGGAGCTAGACAAGCCACGTTTGCCATTCTCTTCCCTTCACAAATGAGGATAGAGGTTGGGTGAATGTGTTGAAAATTACCTAGTCAGGTTTCTCCACCTCTTAAGAAAAAACACAGCCCACAGCAGCTGCAGCTGCAGCAGCAGCAGCAGCAGCAGCAAATCCTGAATTCTCTTCCCCTCCAGAAGTTGTAACCTTCAGGTCATCTTACATACAGCATGTTTCAGAAGTTGATTTTTCCTTTGTGTTGGCTGGGATGTCTTGAGAAGTCCAGAGCAACAGGTACACCCCGAGTCCTATCTAACAAATTCTGTCACGATTACCTCTTTAACAGATGAAGGTATGAAAAAAACTCATTTACAATTTTTGACCCAATTTTTTGTAGCTGGTTTTCAACACCATGAATCAAGCATACATTCACAATCCTGTTATGGGCTTACCTCTGTCTTCCATGTGTTAGGATTACAAGATTGCACCATCTCACACTCACTATGAAATAGTGTGTCAATCAGGCTTGTTGCAGGGCAGGGAAACCCTGAAATAAATTCCTAGTCTTACATGGATTAATTGAACTCAGCAGAGGATAAATTAGCTACCTGAAGATTACCATGCAACAAGTCAACTCACTCTACCTCAATGATTAGTAAATTACAATCAAAATGATTTTTAAAAACCACTCAGAAACAGTGTTTAAGATTACACTTATAATCATACTAAGCACATTGCAGGGTCTTGCCCCACAGCTCTAGGGTGCTGCTACAGATCTAACTGCCTGTGAGGTTACAGCTTCAACAGCAGCATGAATTCAGCCACACATCTTCTTTTCCATTTGATCTTCACTGCTAGTGAACCCCAGACCTCACAGAGAGAGAGAGATGAGGTAATGCAGCATTTTTCCTGACCATCACGACTCAGCAAGGGGCCCACTATCAACCTAAGGAGCAGCAGCTTGGGGATGTCTCCACTACAGCGCTGCCTTTTCTCACAGGTGTGCATCACTCACCAGCATGTTTAGTATGAATTTGAACACAGATGTGTCAGTCATTCCATCATGGACTGATTTAACCCTGTACAGTAACTCATTAATGCACCCAGGACCTGAACAAATGGTCCAATTAGAAACATGGAGATAGCAATTATCTCACTGGGAAAGTAAAAAAAAAAATAGAGTCAACAGAAGAAATAAACATACTGTATATTCTACAAATATTTATTGTACTTAAGAAATGTTATAGAATCTCATGCATATCAGCAATATGATGGACTAACTATACAATAATTTTAGTTTTAAAAACTGAGGTCAAAACAAGAAAGACGTATTTCCATTCCACAAGAAAGAACCCTGTGACTTTGCCAGCTCCTGTTCCTTCAGGGGGAGAAGCTAAAATTTCTGAAAATTTGCTAGACTACCACATCTGTGCTCTAGTGTCAGAACATTGAGCCTCAGCTCTCATTCTTAAAACTGTGAGATGGTTATAGTCTGCAGAGCCTGGGTAACTTGGCTTCACACACCTTCTCAATGCACATGTTTTTAAAGCAATATTTAGAACTGATTCTAGCCTGGAATGAATCAAACTCAGAAAATGAGCCAACATGAAAAGGATGCAGTGTGCTGTAAAAGGTGATGCCAGTTAGACGTACCTGAACCAGCAGCATGGGATGAGTTGTGTCTTCTCACCAATTGTCACACAGTTCTCTTCACTTCCGTGCTTCTCTGGCTGCAGAGCTCCTTGTCACCTGAAGGAATGAGCTGGGAGTCGACCTTCTGTTCCCCATACACCTTAGCATTGCACATGGTAGAGAACAATGGGCACCTTCCTCTCGATGTTTAGGGACACAGACTGTGTGTTGATTCCTAGCATAACACACTCAATTTTAAATCATCTGTGGTCTATATGGCCTCTTTGTTGCAGAAAGTTTTCTCTCTAGGATGTTTACAGGGAAACAGACCTGCAGAGGCTGACTTCCTAACAGTTAACCCCCATGAGACAGGGTTACCAAATAGTACACCTATGCTTTTCTCAAAGATTTTATAATTCAGTTAAGGTATTTGTGATCATTTTACACCAAACACATAGAAAAGGAAAGTGATGTGCTCTGAGAAAGTACTTCACTGGAGTCAACTCTTCTGATGTCAAAAGTCTACACAACCATGGCCTCTAATCTCAACTATATTTTAGGAACTATGTTTAGGCTATGAATTTGGAAGTCGTTGTTTTCATCTTATATAAACAGACCTTCAGTCAGCAGTAAAATCTTGAGTGGAAAGTAGAATTGAAATAAAAACACTGTCATTTTTCTCATCTTCGTAAATGCTTTGCCTCTCTCCAAGGATTTGGCTACATGATGACGGTTGGGACACATGGGGTTCTGTCTCATTCCTTCTGGGAAAACTAGTCTCTCATCCACAATTAAACACACTGTGTACAGAACATGTGCTTCATTAGAGCTGGTTCTGCATTCCATTTTAGTAAAGCATTTAAAATAGAGTTCAGAATTGATGCTCAAAATTTTTGTTCCAATAAGTTACAGTCAGAATTGAACATTTGAGAACTCTGGTTCCAATGTTCATGTGAGACACACACAGTTACTCATAAGCAATGAACTGAAATATATAGATTACCCAAAGGAACTGTATGATATTTTAGGGGTCAAATAACCAAGGCTTTGGTATGTTCTAGTATTCCCTCTATTCCTGAAAACCATCTTGATAACTGAAGTAGACTCAATCTTCCCAGAGTACCTGGTGCTGATATTTCATTGTATCCCATGGAGAATGAACTCTCTGCTTTCTAAGTGCCCATTTCAGCTACCCCTGTTACAACCAAGTTATTTAATTGAAGGGAGTTGCAGTAAGATTGAATGGAATGAATGTTCTTGTACACTGTGGTGGCATCAGTGACCATTTCTCATGTGGAAAATGAGAAGAAGCAGGGGCATGGACTGAGTGACAACGGGTGTTGGGATTCAGAGGAAACCTATGTGGGTTCAAGCTCATAGGACAACTGAGTCCTAGGTTGCCAGCAAATGCACTATTCAACACTTTACAACAGTGCCTATGACAGGAATGTTCATTTTCAATAAATGCTAACCAAGAGTTTGGATAGGAAACCTATGCTGAAGGTACATCTAGAATGTGAAAAAAACCTATAGATAGTTTCGGATTTTAAGAAGTAGAAAACAAAGTCCAGTATATTTCCCTTAATTCATGTTAGAGACCCTAGGGATTGCAGAGGGGCCTGATAATTCTACAGACAACAATATTCAGTAAGAAAACCATAGACTGGTGAGATGGCTCAGTAGAGTGAGTGCAATCATGAGGATGTACACTGGAGTCTTAGCACCCATGTAATAAGACTGGCATCCTGTTCACACCTGTACCCAAGATCCTAGCTGTGAGAGACAGGAGGATGACTGGTGCTTGCAAGGGTACTGGGTACTTGAGAAAACATGATATCCAGGTTCAGGGAGACTCTACCCCAAGGAAGATGTACCTATTCTCTCTATATATACCTTGAAGTTCTACTTAGAGCAACAAGAAAACAAAAAGATATCAAGGGGATACAAATTGGAAAGGAAGAAGTAGTCTAGGTATCACTACTTACAGATGCTATGATGGTATACATGAGCAATCCACAAAATTCTACTGGAGAAATTCTACTGCTGTTAAACAACTTCATCAAAGTGGCTGGATATAAAATCAACTCAAAGACATCAGTTGCTCTCCTACTCAAAAAATAAATGAACACTGGCTGGAACTTACTAAAGCCTGGGATATTGAACTCATAAAGTATCATACATTTCAGTTCATTGCTTATGAGAAACTGTGTGTATCTCACATGAACTTCAGAACCAGAGTTTTCAAACTTCCAATTGTAACTGTTACTAATTCAAAGAAAATTTGAGCATGAATTCTGAACTCTATTTCAAGTGCTTTTCTGAAACGGAAGAATGCAGCAACCAGCTCTAATGAAGTACATGATCTGTACACAGTGTGTTTAATGTAGATCAGAGACTAGTTTTCAGATTAGGACTGAGACCCATGTGAGTCCCAACCTTCATCAGGAAGCCAGACCCTTGGTGACATTCTAAACATTTGCCAGGATGGGAAAAATGACAGCATTTTTATTTCAAATCTACTTTCCACTCAAGTTTGTACTGCTGACTGAAGATCTGTTTATGTAAGTCAAAAGCAACAACTTCCAAATTCATAGATTAGGCATAGTTCCTAAAATACGGTTAAGATTGGTGGCCACGGGAGAGTAGCCTTCCTACATCAGATGACCTCACTCGAGGGGATTCATTCCTAAGAGCACATCACTTTTCTTTTCCATGTGTTTACTATAAAATGATCACAAATATCATAATTTCATTTAAAAGGTCAGCAAGGAAGGCATAGCTGTACAACCTAGCATCTGTCTGTCAGTGGGGGGTGACATGTCAGGCAGTTAGGGTTTGCAGGTGTGTTTTCCTGTAAACTTTCTAGAGAGAAGATTTATCTACAACAAAGAGGGTGTGTAGACCACAGTCACTATTGAATGGGCTATCCTAGGATATGACACAAACCCCATATCCCTAGACATTTGGAGTAAAGTGCCCATCATTCTCTGCCATGTGCAAGGAAGGCTCAGGTGGGTGGGGAACAGAAGTTTGGTTCCCAGTTCATTCCTTCCTCTGACAAGGTGCCCTGAAGCCACTCAAGACTGAAGTGAAGCACAACTGAGTGAGAATTGATGAGAAGACACAACTCATCCCACCCTGCTGGTTCAGTATGTCTAACTGGCATCACCTTCTTCATCTCATTGCATCCTTCTCCTGTTGGCCCATGTTCTGATTTTGGTTCATTCCAGGCTAGAATCAGTTCCAGATATTGCTTTAAAATATGTGCATTTTAAAATGTGTGCAGCCAAGTTACCCAGGCTGTGCAGAGTGTAACCATCTCAGTTTTAGGGGTGAAAGCTGAGATTCAATGTTCCCGCATGGGAGCAAAGTATGGTAGTCTAGCAAATTCTCCCCCTGAAGGAGCAGGAACTGGCAGAGCCACAGGGTTCTTTCTTGGGGTATGGGAACACATCTTTCTTGTTTTGACTTCATTTTTTTAAAATGAAAGTTATTGTATAATTATATTCTACCATCTTTTAATATGCACAACGTTCAAATGCATTTCTAAAATACAATAAATATTTGTATAGTACATGGTACATTTAATTCTACTGTTGACTTGATTTTTTTTAACTTTCCCTGTGAGCAAATTGCTAGTTTTATGTCCCTAGTTGCACTGTTTTTCCAGATCCTGGGTGTCTTGATGATTGACTGTACATTATTAACAAAATTGTGATTTAATGATTTGCTACATGGTGTCACCAAACTAACTTGAGTTATACATACTTGTGTTAAAACATTTAACTAAGCCTTTCTCAAGAACTTCCTGTGGTTAAAAAAAAGGTGACTGTGACATGAATGCCTTAGAAAGAGCTCAGGGATTTGTATTTATGAAGACCTTGATCCTGAAGAGCTTGGAGGCTTCAAACAGGGGAAAATGTAGGAGAATTGAAAGGGATAGAGAAGTGGATCCCATGGTTTTATGAATGCATTCTCCATGCACCCTTTGAAACAGAAAAGTCTTACATTAGAATGTGTAACTCACACATTTTGCCAAATTAAAATAAATAAAAATAAGTAAAAGAACTGTTTTTCAATAAATGGAAGTTTAAAACAAAGATAGAAGAAAGTGCCCTACAGCTATTCTAGAGATGTGTCCTCAAGGAGAGTGCTCACCAGTCCATGCCCTTTTCAGATTGTACCTGCTCTGATGGTCCCTTCTAAGCCATGGACACAGGAAACCACAGCTGTGGGACAGACTTCACCTTGGTTGTCTTTTCCAGTATGGACACATGGACACCTTCCACTTCACAGTCATTGCCCTCCTCTTTGCAGTGGCTCTCATAGGCAACCTCATGTGATTCATCTCATCAGGCTGAAACAAACACTTCACTGATTGCTTCCAGGTCCCATTTCCCAATCACACAATTCCTCCACTATCTCCTTTCCTCTTCTTGTCTGAGCAGGCAGAGTACCCCTTGCATAACCCCTCACCCTGGAACATCAAGTCTCACAAGGGCAGGGTGGATTTTCTTTCCACTGAGGCCAGACAAGTCAGCACAGTTAGGGGAATGGTATCCCACACTGACAACAGATGCAATGCATTTTCATTAGTGCCAAAAGAGGTGTTTCTCTGTGTCATCAAAATTATCACTCTAATTATCACACCAATTACAAGGAATCTCTAAAATATTTCATATCATATATTTTATTGTTATTATCATTATGTACAAGTGTGGGTGTGGATGTGGATATGTGAATATAAGCACCACTGGAGTCCATAGACCTCACATAAGATGGAGTTGGAGCAACAGACAGTTGGGAGCTACCTTACAAAAGTGCTGGGATTTGAACTCAATTCCTCTGGGAGAAGCAAGTGCTATTAATAGCTACTCCATCACTCTAGCCCCACAACATATGTGTTTTAATACTGAGAATTTCTTGTCATGTTACTTACACCAGTACATAGGTTAATACAAGTTTTTCTTTATTCGTTCTTGGCTTTATGACAATGCTTGGACCATTTAATAATGTCGGAGCTCTAGAAAGCTGTATCAATGCTAAGAGCACTGACTGCTCTTCCAGAGGACCAAGGTTTGATTCCCAGTGTCTCCATGGTGGCTCACAATCATCTATAAATTTAAATTAAAACAAAACTATTGATTGTTTCTTAAAATCTGTGCATGCTGGCATATTTCCTCAAATAGTCTGAGGCCATTCTGGTCAACATAGGAAGCTCCAGTATAGTCAGGATACATACAAGAAATTTGCCTGAAATAACATTATTACTGCTGGTATTTATTTTATATTATTTTATATGTGGATTTTTTTTTACTTTTTTTTTTTATTAACTTGAGTATTTCTTATTTACATTTCGAGTGTTATTCCCTTTCCCGGTTTCCGGGCAAACATTCCCCTAATTCTCCCCCTCCTTCTTTATGGTGTTCCCTCCCATCATCCCCCCATT